>NC_055999.1:32716170-33019235 GCF_018446385.1 Zingiber officinale | reverse complement strand
AAAAAATCGAAATTTTTCTTTGCACGGATCCGTTGGCTTTGGGGCTTTCGGGGTTTCCGCGACGCGAAAACGCGGTTTTCGCGGCCCGAAAAACCCAACAACGTGGTAGCTCGAGACCGGTCTGGATGATGATCCACATCTCGACTTGTGTCTTGAGGTGGTATTCCATCCGGTTCTTCCAATATGCAAAATCATCTCCGGAGAAGAGCGGGGGGCGAGAAGTGCTAAAGCCTTCTTGGAGGGCCATTTTAAAATAACTTGCACACAAGGAAACAAAAAAAAATGTACCAGGACTTGATCCTGGATTAGCTATGCAGTATGAAAATAAAAGAAACCAATTCGAGTGGTGTTGCACCAACTTCGAGCAAAAATCGATTCCGAAAGAAAAAATTTAGAATGTAGCAATTATGCTAATTCTAATTGACTCCGTAAAACTAAAAATAACCACGAAAAAGATGCGTGATTGGTGGTTGCACCAGATCAACGCTACCCCGCTCTGATACCAATTGTTGGATCGAGACGCGGTAGAGGGGGGTGAATAGTGCTCGTGACTATCACAATCGATTTCGGAATCGTAAAAGAAAACTTAAACGTAGTGGAAAGTAAATGCAAACACACACAGAAGACACGGTTGAATTACTTCGTTCGGAGCCTATCTCGACTCCTACTCGAAGGCTCGTGGTCGTTGACCACTTTCGGTGGGCAACAACTATAATATCGCAAAGCTTACAAGATGTATTACAGTTTAATAGCAATAATAGAATTATACTGACACTATCAGAAATGAAGATGTAGACGCTGGTTGTCGGAGTTGCAGAGTGTTGTTGAAAGTGTTCGGAGCAGCGTTGGAAAGTATAGATTCTTCTATTCGAATTCGATGTCTGAGCTGCACCTCGAGGCCTCCTCTTATATCTCTGCAAGATCTGATCTAGATTCCAAAGTCTCGGGATCAGCTTTGACCCGAAGCGGATCGGTCGACCGATCAGATGATCTCCACCGCATCTGATCCGTCGATCTGTCGCTCTGCTTCGATCTGGTCAAACTCTATCCCTGGGTTCTGTAACGCTCACCCTCCACCTGCTGGGTGGCGGGGTTTCTTACGGGAAACATACATGCATATAAATCTATTTCTAAGCAGCGGAAGTATGTATTTGTATATTTTTAAATTTCTTTTCTTTTAACCATAATAATTAATTATCTACACATTTATAGTCATGTGAGCATAATTTTCAACTTAAGAAGTCATGATATCAATTTCTAACATAAGCATGCATAAGTGCTAAGTAATCATGCAAAACATTAACATAAGTAAACATAGTTCATGTCAACATAAAATAACATAAGCAGGTCTCTTTTTTTTTTCTTAGCCGAGCCACCACCACACACATCTCTTGCCCCTCCTGCTGCTCCTTTAGTTTATCCATCCTTTACCTTTATCTGTGGTACAAGGAAAGTAAGCTATAAGCACACATGCTTAGTAAGATCATTTCATACTCACAAAAATCATATATCATAGCATAATCACATAAGCATGTAGCATGGAGACATAATCATCTAAACATCAATCATCTAAACATCATATAATGTAAAGAGCATCATAACATATTATATCATATCATAAAATAAAAGAGTATCAGGTCATACCATATCATATCATAAAAGAGCATCATGTCATATCGTATCATAAAGGTATATGCAGATGTCTTTTGAAAACATGTGTCATGTGCAAGATGTCTTTTAAAAACATATCATATAATACTTAAACATAATCTCAACATGAGGGGGGCTCGGCTATGTACCACATAACATAAATGCGCGCAATCCCTAGGACGGGGTAGCTAGTCCCGAACCTACTAGGGAACAAGGCCCGTACTACGACCGTCGACCTAGGGGCGTACTAAGGAGCCCATCCCTTTTTACTAGGCCCGTTTCATAGACCATCGACCTAGGGGCGCTTAGAAGCCCATCCTTGGTACAAGCCATACAAAGTAAAATAGCATATCATCATTCATGTCATAACATAGCATATCATATCTTTGTCATATCATGAAGAGTGCTCTTAGTCCCAACTAATAGGGAAGCAACTCTTAGGACTTATTTGTCATATCATAAAGCATGCATACTTGAGCATGTAGCACATCATAAGATTCATCATCCTGCTTGGTTCATAAGCATACATAAATGAGCATATTACTTGTCATATCATAAAGCATGCATACTTGAGCATAAAACACATCATAAGAGTCATTATCATGCATAGTTCATAAGCATACATAAATGAGCATATAATATATCATAGGGAACATAATCATGCATAGAAAACTTTAACTAGCATCTCCTAATTCATATCATAGCATGTGAGACACATAGTAAAATCATAATTGGGTCTCTAACCCTAATTCCATGGAGGGCCGAAACATACATGAAATTGTCCTAGGTTACAAGCAACATAAAAGCATATGAACCCTAAACCAACTTCATAACATTTATCATAAAGGACCTCATGAGCTTGTTTAGTTTAGGTTCTAAGCTTCCTAGGTCTTTTAACCTTGTTATGGCCAAAACTTGCCTAGCATGAATCTAGGTTACAAGTAACATAAAAACATATGAACCCTAAACCAATTCCATATCATATACCAAAAAGAACATCATGAGCATGTTTAGTTTAGGTTTAAGATTCCTAGGTCTTTTAACTTGGTTATGGCCGAAACTTGAGGAGCATGAAACTAAGTTCTAAACAACATACAAGCATAAGAATATCAAGCTAACTTCATATCATATCATAAGGAAAATCATGAGATTTGATTTTAAGCTTTCTTAGACCCTAAAACACATCATGGCCGAAACCCTTAAACCCTAAAGAGACATGTATCTAGATTACAAGCAACATTCAAGCATGAGAACCCTAAGTTAGCTTCATAACATGTCATAAGGAAAGCCATGAGCATGTTAGACTAAGTTTTTAAGCTCTCCTAGGTCTTTAATCCCATCATGGCCGAAACCCTAAGGTGGAATACATCTAGGTTCCAAGCAACATACAAGCATGAAACACTAAGAAATCTTCATACCATTTCATAAGGAAAGCCATGAGCATGATAGCTTAAATTTTAAACACTTCTAGGCCTTCATTTCTTTCATGGCCGAAACCCTAATTCCCTAAGGTGGCATGCATTTAGGTTCGAATCAACATACAAGTGTGAAAACACTAAGTACTCTTCATACCATATCATAAAGAAAGTCATGAGCATGGTAGACTAAATTTTTAACCTCTCCTAGGCATTTATTTCCATCATGGCCGAAAGCTTTATGAACATGAATTTAAGTTCTAAGCAACATACAAGCATAAGAACACCAAACTAATCTCCTATCATAGGGTACATATCATAAGAACATAGTGAGCATGTTTAGTTTAGGCCTTAAGCTTTCCTAGGTCTTTTATTCATACCTTGGCCGAAAGTTTAATAACATGAGTCTAAGTTTTAAGTAAGCATACAAGCATAAGAACATTAACTAACCTCCTATCCTAGGGTATATATCATAAGAACATAGTGAGCATGCTTAGTTAGGTCTTAAACTTCTCTAAGTCTTTTATTCAGGTCTTGGCCGAAAGTTTCAAGAAGTAACCCTAAGTTTTTAAGAAATCTAACCTCATGGAAGAACACATGAACTACTTGTACCACAGGTGAGGGAATACTTACAACTTCTTGCTTAGTTTTTTTTTCTTAAAAGAAAGTACTCTTGTGAAGAGGAAGAAGAAGCTTCTCTTCCTAGTTCTCCCTTTTTCTTCTCTTGCTTGTAAGGAGTAGATCTTGAGGACTCCTTCTTGTGAATTAGTTTTCTTAGGAAGAAAACCTTAGCTTGGATTTCGGAAATGAGAGAGGGGAGACCTTTAGGTCTCGGTGGAGGAGGAAGAAGGAGAAAGAAGGTGGAGGAAGAAGTAGCCAAACTTTCTTTCCCTTCTCTTCTCTCATTCCTATTTATTCTCAATGAGGATGAAAAAAATGTCCCAATTCATCCCCTTGACTTCTCTATTCTCTCACCCTCTTGATTCCCACGAAAATAGCAAGAAGGAAGGAGAAGAAGACAACTTGTCTTTGTCTTTTGCTTGCTTCTTTTCTTAACCAAGAGGAAGAGGAGGAAAGCTACTTGATTTTCTCTTGCTACCTTACTTAATCATACTCTTACTTTTAACTAGTATTTCCATTCTTTTCTATTCATATATCATTCATGACTCTAGTGGTTATTATACACCAATTTAGCTTTATCTATTATGAGGGGTTCATGGTTCAAGCCTTAACTTCTCTTTCTTTTATATTTCTTTTTGGTTCTATTTCTATTTCCCTTTTATTCTAAAAGAGAATACCCATATGTATAGCTTAAATATTTCATGAGTGTTACAATACCCCATACCTCATAGAAAGTTCATCCTCGAACTTAAAATAGCTCCGGGTACTTCCGTTTCTTATCGTCTTCTCGTTCCCAAGTGGCTTCTTCGAACCGTTGATTTTGCCATAGGGCCTTTACTAAGGGTACCTCTTTGTTCCTTAGTCTTTTGATATCTCGATCTAATATCTGAACCGGTCGGCTCTCATAACTTAGGTCCTCTTGCACTCGTACTATCTATGGTTCGATCACTTGGTCCGTGTTCGGAATACATTTCTTTAGCATCGAAACGTGGAACACGTTGTGGATAGCTGACATCTCCTGAGGCAGCTCTATTTCATAAGCTACCTTGCCAACTCTTTTCAGAACTTGATATGGTCCCACATAGCGCGGGCTTAGCTTTCCCTTCTTCCCGAACCTCATCACTACTTTCATAGGAGCTACTTTGAGGAATACTGAATCTCCGACATTGAATTCCAATGGCCTTCGTTGCTTATCTGCGTAATTCTTCTGTCAACTCTGAGCAGTTTCTATTCTTTGGCGGATGTTCTGTATAGCACGGGTGGTGTTGTCAATGAACTCTGTTCGAAATCCCATCTCCTTCTTTTCACTGCCTTCGTACCAACATATAGGGGATCTACATTTCCTCCCGTACAAAGCCTCATAGTGCGCCATTCCAATAGTAGCTTGGTAACTATTGTTGTAGGCGAATTCCGCTAAGCACTACAAGAAAAAAGCCTAACAACAACGGTTTTTCACCGTTGTCGTAGCCACTTTCGGACTGTTGTTAAAGGGCGTGTTGTTAAAAGGGGTGCCCAAAGACAACAGTTTTTAACCGTTGTCTTTGAAAGCAAAGACAACAGTTTTACAACGGTGAAAAATCGTTGTCTTTTCCTTCAAAGACAATAGTTTTTCACCGTTGTCTTTGAGCGTCTACCTTTAATAACAGGGTCTTCAACAACAGTTTTAAACTATCTATAACAACGGTGAAAAACCGTTGTCTTTTTTAGAAAAAAAATAAAAAAAAAATTAGTACACAATTTTCCAATATTATAAATCATTCAAAATACTAAATTTCAAAATAAAATTTAATATATAATTTTCTAACATTCAAAAATAATATCTATAACATTCTGAAGAAATTTCATAAGCAACCAACAAAATGATAACACTATTAAAATAAAGGTAGAACAATATAACATAAGATTTTCTACTTAGATGTCGGTGAAGAGGAGGGATTGCAGCTCCTAGTGCTCCTTAATTTGTTAAAGTCTCTTCATTTTTTTAGCTTGTCGGCATTCTTCCCAATACTCTTGAGGACACCTAAAAAGAGCAGAATGAAATTATGCAATCCTGTGCACAAGAACTATGTAATTCTAAGTGGTGGATCATGTCTGTCACAAGTTCGCCACTATTTTTTTTGACCATTATGCACAGATTGTAGACAAGCATGAAAATAAGCATAACCATAAATATAAGCGAATAAAGGATACCTTTCAATCATCTAAATCTTCTTTTCTGGTTGGCCCGTCTCCTTTTCCTCTCTTCTTTTGTTAACTCTGCCTCTTCTTTAATGTTTCCTTTTCCATGAAAAATCTCCTCAGGGGCAAGCATAGCCGCATCTGAGACGGCCAATGGAGCAACCTTCAAAACCATTGTATTTCAGTGACTCGAAACTGTTTTTACCATAAACTAAAAGACAACTCCAAAAGATATTTTTACCTCTTCCATTGCTAGAGCAGGTACATTGACTTGTATAGACATGTCCTCAATAACCTACATCGTAACTTATGGTCAATCAAGAAATAAATACTAAAAGAATTAAACACTTGATAAGCTTTATTGCTAACCGGCTTTGGAGCAAAATGGAAGTGAGACAGCGCATCCAACTTTAAGGAAATCTTTTTGAATAGCATTGTTGCCTGCAAGCATAAAAGAAAAAGTGTATGAGAAAAGCTGAGAAGCTACACAAGCAGCCAGATGTTATCGCAGATCAATACAATAGATCTAGTGGATCTGTATTATTAACAAATTCAGATTGCAGATATCCCAATGTCAATTTTTTTTTGCTATAAAGTAAAGTCATTATATGCATCAGTAAGAAATACATCTATCGATAATATAATCTTCCATCAGGACTTCTGAGAAAGTTTCCCAGGCAAACAAATAGAAAGGAGGGAAAACCCAAAGAGCTTGAGAGGTTTCAATATAATTTCTCAATAGTGAGAATACAACAGTTGTAAGGAGCTTAAAGAAAATGCGTCGATGAAGACTTATAAACTGACACCTAAGACATACAAATTCTCATTCTCATCAGCCATCAATCACTAAACTATGATTAGTATCCTACCAGCAGCTGAAATTAGAAATTGAAAAAAATGCAGATAATTTTGGTAAAAATAGCTACTAATTGCCAGGGTTCAGTTTGAATTTTTATGACAAAATTTACCACATAGGAATAGTAAATAAGTGGACAAGTAAAATACCTCAATCTTAAGTTTATCAGAAGCAAAAAAGAAGAGCTGGAGCTAGACCCGTCTTCTGCGCATATTCTTCCTAAATTACAAAAAAAAGGAGAGAGAGAGAGAGAGAAGTGAGCATAGTCTATGTATCATGCATTAGCTGATTAATAAAAATGATTTGCATGAATGAAGCAGCGAACCTCATATATCTCGGCAAGCCCCTTCTTACTCTTATTTTCATCCTATTAAAAAGTCCATTATGACATTGTTCCCACTTAGAAGTGTTCAATTTATATATCTTAATGTTGCCAAATTTTGACAGAACAAGAAAATTACCATCTCTTTGGTCTCCT
Organism: Zingiber officinale; assembly: GCF_018446385.1. Taxonomy (NCBI): domain Eukaryota; kingdom Viridiplantae; phylum Streptophyta; class Magnoliopsida; order Zingiberales; family Zingiberaceae; genus Zingiber; species Zingiber officinale. Next base: position 33,012,037 of record NC_055999.1, on the reverse strand, counting down.
TAGGGGGTTTAGATGGCAAGATAGGTGCTCTTTCAACGTCATCAAAATGACCCTGGAAGCAATCATAAACTTGAATTAGATTGTCTGATGATGGCACAAAAATAGTATCCACAATCCTGGAACTGACACTGATTGACTAAACTTAAACTGAATCTTTTATTATTAATTTAAAAATAAAGATGAACGCTAAGACTAGGTATGCACAATGACCGGTTAGCCAGATTGGATAGTTCATATGCTAAGAAAATTACCATCAACAGAGGATAAATACTTTTGTAAACGAAAGTCCAAGAATAAAAGGTTGTAAAGATAATTACTTAACACTTCTGTTAGATAAAAAAATATAAATTAATTCCATAAGTTTGCCTAAACATAATGCTAGAGCACCGAGAAATGCACTTCCTAAATGTTGTTAAATTGTAAAATGAGTGATTTCAGCAAATAAACCTACTCCTGACAAACTATATGTATTATCACACATTTTCAGTAAAAATCTTACAACAACTAGCACATTTTCATAGCTTCTTAAAATTCAAATTTTGTTGGTTTTGACTCTTTTTTGTTTTTGCTTTTCTGCAAATGTATTTTGCTTAAATTTTCCTTTTCAGAATAAAATTTACTAATAATGAATTCATTTATAGGTATTGAGTCTGCTGAATTTTTGTATTTGTTTGTTAAATTACACCCCTTTACATAAACAAATAATTTTTATGGGTCTACTATCTATTTCCAGATTTAATTCAACTAGTTGTGTGTTCTTCATTCTTTCCTTCATGATATTGACAAATGTAGAGATTAAACTTTAGTATGTGAAAATTTTCTCTATTCTCTAGTTTTAATCTTTGATTTCTTAAATTTGAAAATTGTATTAATAGTTTTTATTTTTCATAGAAGATGATTGATTTTATGTGGATAGCAACTGCATGGGCATTCCACTACTGTTATTTCCTAGAATTGGTTGTTCTATGTTGCCATAAACTCTTTACAGCCAGTATATCCCTGCCACTATTTTTCTCCATTAAAGTAAAATATAACAGTTCGATAATGTGGAGAAAAGTTATGATGGAGCAAAATTCAAGAATTATCCCTCAGAGTAAGAAGACGGTAGGAACTTGAAAAGTGACAAAGGCGAGGCCACGGAAGTTTCCAGAGTCTGGGAATCGAGAGAGCTGAAGCTGAGCAACGACACCGATGTCCTTGAACAAGTCCCTGATCTGTTTTTCAGTCGCGGAGTAGGGCATACCGCTGACTACCACCTTGGTAAGTTCATGAGATTCGGTACCTTCTTCTGGCACCACCGCCTTCTTCCCAACGGTCCACTGAAACTGCTCGTCTTCACTCGCTTGTTCGGCGTCGTCAACAGGGGACGAGCAGTGGCTGCCCCCATTTGTCTTTCTTAACCTTTGCTTTCTTTGCCTTCTTGTTCGTCTTTCTGGGCTCCTCCGTACCAGCGTCCGCTTCCGTGCCTGCCGCGAGGAGGAGGTGACGAGGCCGAAAGTTGAGGCGACGAAGAGGGTGGAGAGGAAGGAGGCAGCGAAGAGGGTGGTGAGGAGGGAGGCGGCGAAGAGGGAGGTGGCGAAGAGGGCGGCGAGGAGGGAGGCGGCGAAGAGGGTGGTGAGGAGGGAGGCGACGAAGAGGGCGGTGAGGAGGAGGCGGCGAAGAGTAGGGTTTTGGGAAAGAGATAGAAAAAAACAAGGCGTAAACAACACTTAATAGCCAAAAAAATGAGAAAAAGTGGCGAAAGAAAAAACAATCGCATTCAACGACACTTAATAGACAACGGTTTTTAAAAACCGTTGTCGTAATCCCAAAAAAGTGCATATATATAACAGTTTTAAAAAACTGTTGTCGTACCCTTTAAAAACCGTTGTCGTATCCCCAAAAAAACATAAATAGACAACGGTTTTTAAAAACCGTTGTCATAGGCCAAAAAAATTACTAAAAGACAACAGTTTTTGTTAAAACCATTGTTAAAAGGTAAAAAGACAACAGTTTGGTATAAAACCGTTGTCGTTTGAGTGTTGTTGAATGACGTTTTTCTTGTAGTGAAGCATAAATATCGGCACCAACTCCCTTTGAAGTCTAAGGTGCAAGCTCGTAACATGTCTTCTAGTACTTGGTTCACCCTTTCTGTTTGTCCGTCGGTTTGAGGGTGGAAGGTAGTATTGAACAATAGCTTTGTGCCAAGAGGCTTCTGAACACATTCCCAAAAATGTGAAATAAAGCGACCATCTCTGTCAGAAATGATGGTCTTAGGGATCTCATGTAATCTAATAATTTCCTTGACATATAATTGAGTCAGTTGCTCAATTGAATAGGTCATCTTGATTGCTAGGAAATGAGTGAATTTTGTTAATCTGTCCACGATTACCCATATAGCGTCATAGCCGTTTGTTGTTCTAGGTAATCCTGAAATAAAGTCCATAGAGATATCTTCCCATTTCCATTCTAGAATTTGGATTGCTGCAGTAATCCTCCAGGTCACTGGTGTTCTGCTTTCACCCTCTGGCAGGTCAGGCAGGTATTGACGTACTGAGCCACGTCTCTTTTCGTACTGGACCACTAGAATTTCTTTTTCAGGTCTTGGTACATTTTGGTGGATCCAGGATGCATTGCATAGGGTGTTGCGTGGGCTTCTTCTAGTATCTTCTTTCGCAACTCTGGGTCGTCGGGAATACATAAACGATCCTTGAGGTATAATATTCCACTGTTAGCGATACGGAATCCATCATTCTTTCCCTCTAAAAATTCTTGCTTGATCTTTTGGACACTTGGGTCACGAGTTTGCTTCCCCAATACATCATCGAACAGCGTCGGTGCTATAGTCAGGGTAGAGAGTTGTCCGGTCACATCTTCAGCCCCGTAGCACCAATTTCCCCTGGGTTCCCCAATAAATTGGAATATTGGTTCAGCTTCAGGTCGAAAAACTACTTTTCTTTTACGGCAATCAATCGAAGCACCGTACTTGCTCAGGAAATCCATGCCCAATATACTATCATAATCCTGCATGTCAAGCACTATAAGGTCACAGTAGAGTTCTCTGTCTGCGATTCTGATGGGCGCGGCCCGCAACATATGAGTAGATGGCATTACTTCTCCCGAAGGCAGGGTTGTTAAGAATTTGTCATTTAAGGCTTGTGGTGGCATCTCTAACTTCTTCATGAAGGGTGTAGAAACAAACGAATGTGTTGCCCCAGTATCAAATATGTAACGCCCCGCCCCTTCCTGCTAAGGCGACTGGGGTTACTTACGACACATACATACTTAACACAGCAGAAGACTTACTTAGAGAATTTAAGAAAAACCTTTTCTTACTTAAAGATCACCATAGACATAAAAGAACCACATAGCATACCTATCATAATTTTTGAGTCTTAATACCCAACACATACTTAAGGTCATGGAGTCATAAAATAAAAACATCAACATGGAAAATTTCTTATTTAACAAAAGCAGGTCTTTTCTTTTAGCCAGTCCACTACCGCACACATCCTTCTAGCCCCTCCTGCTGCTCCCCTAGTACATCCATTCCTTGCCTTTATCTGTGGTACAAGAAAGTAAGCTGTGAGCACTCATGGCTCAGTAAGTTCCTTTCCTACTCATAAAAACCGTAAAGCATATTAAAATCACAAGTCATAAGGCATAAAGACAAATGTATCATGTCAAGAGCATATCATGGCATATCGTAACATAACATAAAGTATCATGGCATAACATAACATGATCATCAAACATATCCTGTCATAGCATAACATCATCATAACTATCATGGCATAATCATAAGGTATAAGCATGGTAAACTACTAACATATATCATGTAACATATGCAACATGTCTTTTGAAAACTTATACAATACATACTTAAACATAATCTCAACATAATTGGGGCCCCGGCTTGTACCACATACATAAATGCGCGCGTCCTATATAGGTCCAAGGTAGCAAGTCTTGAACCCTACAAGGCATACATACTAGGCCCGCTTCTTAGTCCATCGACCTAGGGGCACTTAGGAGCCCATCCCTAACGAGGCCCGTTTCTTAGTCCATCGACCCTGGGGCGCTTATGGAGCTCACCCATGGTACAAGCCATACATAAAGTAAAGTAGAATGTCTTACATATCTTAGTTCATATCATTTCATGCATATCATATTTCTTAACATATCATAAAGACATGCATATTTGGGCACACAGCACATGCATGAATCATAACATACATCATGAGCGTATCACTTATCATAAAGCATGCATATTTGGGCACACAGCACATGCATGAATCATGGCATACATCATGGACATATCACTTATCATAACATAAAGCATGCACATATGGGCACACATCACATGCATGAATCATAGGCTTGTATAATGAACATATAATTTTATCATATCATAAACAAGCATTTTTAGCACATAGCACATACATGGGTCTTAAGCATACATGAAAGAACATATCATTTATCATAAAAGACATAACCATTCATGGATTCATTACATAACATCTCTTGATTCATTCATAGCATGTGAGGTACATCTAGGTCACTAAACCCATATGGCCGAAAGTCATGAATAGAGGCATGATCTCTAGACAACATACAAATAAAGAATCTCATGATATCTTCACCTACTAGCATAGTAAAGGTTATAAGCATGTTAACCTAAATTTTTAAGCCCTCCTAGGTTTCAAATTCTTCATGGCCGAAAGCTTTCATGTAGAGCAAACAAGTTCTATGTAACATGCAAACATGTAAACCCTAAACTCATATCATATCATATTTCATAAGGGACCACTTAAGCATATTTAGTTTGGGTTCTAAGTTCCTTAAGCTCCCAAACTTATCATGGCCGAACCCTAACATGTCTCCTTCTAGGTTACAAGTAGCATGGAAGTGTTGAACCTTAAGCCAATATCTTATACATTTTCATGAGAAACAACATAAGCATATTTGTTTTAAATTCCAAACTTCCTAGACCCCTTAACTCAAGGTGGCCGAAACCTATAACTCATGGAATTAGGTTTTTAGTGGCATAAGAGCATGGTAACCACAACTACATTTCATAGTATATATCACATGACATCATAAGCATATATAAGTTGGGTTCTAAGTTTTCTCTAGGCTTTTAAACTTGAAGTGGCCGAAACATATAAATCATGGAACTAGATTTTTAGTGACATAAGAGCATGGGAATCACAACTACATTTCATGGTACTCATCACAAAACATCATGAACAAATGTAAGTTTGTTTCAAAATTTCTCTAGGCCTTTGCACTAGTATTGGCCGAACCCTAACAAGCATAAACTACATATTCTAGTGGCATAAGAGCATGGAACCACAACTACGTTTCATAGTACTTATCACAAGAAGCATCATGAACATATATAAGTTGGGTTCTAAGTTTTCCTAGTCCTTTAATCCAAAGGTGGCCGAAACATGTGAGTTAGGTTTTTGTTTTTCATATGGCCTAAAAGTATGGAAAACCCTACACAATTTTCATGACATCATAACAAGGAACAACATGAGTAAACTTAGTTAAAAAAAAATCTACACATACTAGCTTTAAAACTTAGTGTGGCCGAAAGTTACATGTACTCAAAATTCTATGTAACAAGCAACCATAAATACATCCACTAGTTTCATATTATTTTTATCAAGAAAGTCATGAGCTTCTTAGCCTTGGTTTAAACTTTCCTAGACTTCAATTCTCATCATAACCGAACCTTTATAAGCATGAAATAAGATTTATAACTAACATACAATCATGGCATAAAACTTCATACCTTGTCTTAGGAAAAATCTTAGTATGCTTAGCCCTAGATTTAAAACTCTCTTAAACCTTTACTTCTTACATGGCCGAATATTCGTGGGCATGAAAATGGAGTTTCAACAATATATAAGTAATAGAAAAAGTTAACAACATCATTATCATAGGGTACATAACTCAAGAATAAGGAAACATGCTTAGTATGAGTCTTAAACTTACCTAGTCTTCTTGTTCATGCTTGGCCGAGAGTTTAAAGCTTATGGATCTAAGTTTTCATCATTTATTCTAGCATGGAAACCTTAGATTAACCTTTTACATAAAATACATATCACAAGAAAAATAGTAAGCATATCTAGTTACAACTTCCTTAAACTCTTCTTCTTCTTTTGGCCGAATTTTCTTAAGGCAAGTCCTATGTTTTTAAGCGATCTAACTCCATGAAAAACCATACAAACTATTGTACCACAGGTGAGGGGAAGCTTACCTAGTGTTCACTTGTTAATCTTTAAAGAAATGGTACCCTTGATGAAGAGGAAGTAGGGAGCTTCTTCTTCTAGCACTCCTTTCGATTCCTCTTGCTTGAAGAGGTACACCTTGAAGGCTCCTTCTTGTAGTTTAGTTTTCTCTTAGGGAGAAACCTAAACTTGGCTTGTGGAGATGAGGGAGGAGGATTAGAGTCTTGGCAAGGGTGAGGGAGAAGGAAAAAAAAAATGAAAACCTTTAGTTCCTTTCCTTTTTATGCTAAGTAGGTGGAAGTTACCAAAATGAACTTTGTTTCCCTTCCTCCTTAATTCATGCATGTATTTTCTTAATGAGAATATGTCCTCATTCCCTTCCCTAAATTCTTCTCTTTATTATCCTCTTTAAACCCCACGAAAATAGAGAAGGAAAGGGAGAAAGACAACTTGTCTTTTGCTACTCTTTTTTTCTTAACCAAGAGGTAAACAAGAGGAAGAAAACTAATTGGTTTTTCTCTTGTTCCCTTACTAAATTATATCTTTACTTTTAACTACAATTTCTATCATTTCCCTTTCACATATTATTCATTATCCTAGTGGTTATCATACATAATTTTATTTCTATCCTTGGTGGGAGGTTCAAGGTTCAAACCTTCACCTCTTCTTTTTATTTCTCTTATTTCTTTTTCTTTGATTCTTTTTTTATGCTCTAAAGCAAATAATACCCATATACTTATCTTATAATTTTGTGGGTATTACAGTACCCCATACCTCATAGAAAGTTCGTCCTCGAACTTAAAATAGCCTCGTCAGGTAGTGCCGGACTTCCTGCAGAGTGCATCGGCTACCTTGTTTGCTTTACCAGGGTGATAAAAGATCTCACAATCATAGTCCTTGACTAGCTCGAGCCATCTGTGTTGTCTCATATTTAGGTCTTTCTGTGTGAATAAATATTTCAGACTCTGGTGGTCTGTATATATCCTGCACTGAGCCCCATATAAATAATGCCTCCATGTCTTTAGAGCGAAGACCACCGCTGCTAGCTCTAAATCATGAACAGGGTAGTTCCTTTCATGTTCTTTGAGCTATCTAGAGGCATAGGCAATGACTTTGCCATCTTGCATGAGTACAGCTCCGAGTCCTGAGAAGGAAGCATCGCTATACATATCAAAGTCCTTGTTGCTTTCCGGAAGAGTAAGAACCGGAGCACTGGTCAGTCTCCGTTTCAGTTCCGTAAAACTTTTCTCGTAGTCGTCCGTCCATTCATACTTTTTATTCTTCTTGGTGAGAAGGGTCATCGGGGCTGCTATCTTGGAGAAGTCCTCCACAAACTTCCTGTAGTAGCCTGCTAGCCCAAGAAAACTTCTGACTTCACTGGCGTTCTTTGGCCTATTCCAGTTGCTTACCGCTTCAATCTTATTCGGATCCACAATTACTCCTTCCTTGGAGATAATATGACCCAAGAATGATATTCGATCAAGCCAGAACTCACATTTGGAGAATTTTGCATATAGTCATTTTTCTCGAAGAATCTGTAATACCGTATTCAGGTGTTCGGCATGCTCTTCTTGGGTTCTCGAGTAGATGAGAATATCATCAATGAAGACAATCACAAATTTATCGAGATACGCCGCAAAGACCCGATTCATCAAATCCATGAACACGGCCGGAGCATTTGTCACTCCGAAGGGCATAACTACAAACTCATAATGCCCATATCTTGTTCGAAAGGCTGTCTTCGGTATATCCTCTGGTTTCACTTTCACTTGATGATAGCTGGACCTTAAGTCAATCTTTGAGAAGACAGTTGCTCCCTTCAATTGGTCAAACAGATCATCGATCCGCGGAAGGGGGTATCTGTTCTTGATTGTCGCGTTGTTCAGTGCTCGGTAATCTATACACATTCGCATAGACCCATCCTTCTTTTTCACAAATAGTACTGGAGCACCCCATGGAGAGTGACTAGGATGAATAAGTCCCTTGTCGAGTAACTCTCGTAGCTGTTCTTGAAGTTCTTTCAACTCAGTCGGTGCCATTCGGTAAGGTGCTTTGGAGATTGGTTTAGTGCCCGAAACTAACTCAATTGTAAATTCTATTTCTCTATCAGGTGCTAATCCTGGTAATTCCTCAGGAAATACTTCCGGATAGTTGCATACCACTCTGACCTCTTCTAGTTTCTAACTTCCGGTTTGTCTTGTGTCAACAACTTGCGCTAGAAATCCATTAAAACCTTCGTCTACCATACTTCGTGCCTTTACCGCTGATAAGGACCTTTCAGTTTCCTTCCCAGATTCCCCAATAAATTCAAACATCGGTTCAGCTTCAGGTCGGAAGACTACCTTCTTATTACGACACTCGATTGAGGGGCCGTACTTGCTCAAGAAGTCCATGCCCAGTATAATGTCGAAATCCCACATGTCAAGTACTATCAGATTGCAGTAGAGTTCCCTGTCTGCGATTCGGATAGGTACGACCCGCAGCATTTGATCCGACGGCATAACTTCCTCGGATGGTAGGGTCGTTAAAAATGTACCATTTAGAGTTTGAGGCGGTATGTCTAATTTCTTTGTAAATGGTGTTGAGACGAACGAGTGTGTCGCCCCAGTATCAAATAATACTAAAGCATGCTGATTAAAAATAGGCAGCTGACCTGTAACGACGGTAGAGGCATTCGCCACGTCTTCACTAGTAATCGCAAAAAAAACCCTGGCATTCGTCGTTGCTGGCGGGGCTTCCAATCTCCCCTGGCTAATTGAAGTCCCTTCTATAGCAGTTTGCATCTGGTGTAGTTGTGAAGGGGCACTCCTGTTCTTGTTGTTCTGCTGGAATGGTGCCTGTAACTGAGTAGGACAGTCTCTGGCCAAATGTCCTTCCTGTCCACAGTTATAGCATTTTCGTGTACCTTTGTGACACAATCCGGAATGCAGCTTCCCACAAATAGAACACTGGGGGTATCTCGGTTGCTTATTTACTGACCCACTTTTTGCATTGTCCCACTACTTGCAAGTACCCGAGAAGTTCTCCAATTTAAGTCTCAACCACTGAATTAAATAGGTCTCCTGTCGAACCACTGGGGCAGTGGCTACCGGTGGTACTGGTGCAACTAGTGGCACAACGGGCACTGCATTCTGAACTACTGGTGGGGTGGTAGGGGTTCCTTGTTGACCCATCAAAGTCGTGATCAACTGTTGTTGTTCTGTGATCTAGCGTTGAAGGTCGGTGACTACCTGAGTCAGATCTGGTGGAGTTAATGTTTCCTCTGCTCGGGTAGTACGTCTCCTAGCCATGCTTATCTTCATTAAACAACAACAAATTATCGTTATCCCTATTCGCTATCATAAGGTTATTACTATTCCTATCCTACCATCATGCATACCTATCCTAATTCAAAGTGTAAGTAAACATGCAGAATATTAGAGCATTAAAATTAAATTAACTAAATCAAAGAATAAGTAAACATGCAAAATATTAAAACATTAACAAAGATTAAATTAACTAAATCAATGAATAAGTAAACATTCATAATATTAAAGCATATAAAAAAATTTTTTACATTAAGCATATAAAAATCTTACTTGGAGCGGCAGGATAGCGGCTTGACATGTGTATAGTGGAAAGGCTAACCTGGCTCTGATACCAAACTATAACGCCCCGCCCCTTCCTGCTAAGGCGACGGGGGTTACTTACGACACATACATACTTAACACAGCGGAAGACTTACTTAGAGAATTTAAGAAAAACCTTTTCTTACTTAAAGATCACCATAGACATAAAAGAACCACATAGCATACCTATCATAATTTTTTAGTCTTAATACCCAACACTTACTTAAGGTCATGGAGTCATAAAATAAAAACATCAACATGGCAAATTTCTTATTTAACAAAAGCAGGCCTTTTCTTTTAGCCAGTCCACTACCGCACACATCCTTCTAGCCCCTCCTGCTGCTCCCCTAGTACATCCATTCCTTGCCTTTATCTGTGGTACAAGAAAGTAAGCTATAAGCACTCATGGCTCAGTAAGTTCCTTTCCTACTCACAAAAACCGTAAAACATATTAAAATCACAAGTCATAAGGCATAAAGACAAATGTATCATGTCAAGAGCATATCATGGCATATCGTAACATAACATAAAGTATCATGGCATAACATAACATGATCATCAAACATATCCTGTCAAAGCATAACATCATCATAACTATCATGGCATAATCATAAGGTATAAGCATGGTAAACTCCTAACATATATCATGCAACATATGCAACATGTCTTTTGAAAACTTATACAATACATACTTAAACATAATCTCAACATAATTGGGGCCCCGGCTTGTACCACATACATAAATGCGCGCGTCCTATGTAGGTCCAAGGTAGCAAGTCTTGAACCCTACAAGGCATACATACTAGGCCCATTTCTTAGTCCATCGACCTAGGGGCACTTAGGAGCCCATCCCTAACGAGGCCCGTTTCTTAGTCCATCGACCCCGGGGCGCTTATGGAGCCCACCCTTGGTACAAGCCATACATAAAGTAAAGTAGCATGTCTTACATATCTTAGTTCATATCATTTCATGCATATCATATTTCTTAACATATCATAAAGACATGCATATTTGGGCACACAGCACATGCATGAATCATAACATACATCATGAGCGTATCACTTATCATAAAGCATGCATATTTGGGCACACAGCACATGCATGAATCATGGCATACATCATGGACATATCACTTATCATATCATAAAGCATGCACATATGGGCACACAGCACATGCATGAATCATAGGCTTGTATAATGAACATATCATTTTATCATATCATAAACAAGCATTTTTAGCACATAGCACATACATGGGTCTTAAGCATACATGAAAGAACATATCATTTATCATAAAAGACATAACTATTCATGGATTCATTACATAGCATCTCTTGATTCATTCATAGCATGTGAGGTACATCTAGGTCACTAAACCCATATGGCCGAAAGTCATGAATAGAGGCATGATCTCTAGACAACATACAAATAAAGAATCTCATGATATCTTCACCTACTAGCATAATAAAGGTTATAAGCAGGTTAACCTAAATTTTTAAGCCCTCCTAGGTTTCAAATTCTTCATGGTCGAAACCTTTCATGTAGAGCAAACAAGTTCTAAGTAACATGCAAACATGTAAACCCTAAACTCATATCATATCATATTTCATAAGGGACCACTTAAGCATATTTAGTTTGGGTTCTAAGTTCCTTAAGCTCCCAAACTTATCATGGCCGAACCCTAACATGTCTCCTTCTAGGTTACAAGTAGCATGGAAGTGTTGAACCTTAAGCCAATATCTTATACATTTTCATGAGAAACAACATAAGCATATTTGTTTTAAATTCCAAACTTCCTAGACCCCTTAACTCAAGGTGGCCGAAACCTATAACTCATGGAATTAGGTTTTTAGTGGCATAAGAGCATGGTAACCACAACTACATTTCATAGTATATATCACATGACATCATAAGCATATATAAGTTGGGTTCTAAGTTTTCTCTAGGCTTTTAAACTTGAAGTGGCCGAAACATATAAATCATGGAACTAGATTTTTAGTGACATAAGAGCATGGGAATCACAACTACATTTCATGGTACTCATCACAAAACATCATGAACAAATGTAAGTTTGTTTCAAAATTTCTCTAGGCCTTTGCACTAGTATTGGCCGAACCCTAACAAGCATGAACTACATATTCTAGTGGCATAAGAGCATGGAACCACAACTACGTTTCATAGTACTTATCACAAGAAGCATCATGAACATATATAAGTTGGGTTCTAAGTTTTCCTAGTCCTTTAATCAAAAGGTGGCCGAAACATGTGAGTTAGGTTTTTGTTTTTCATATGGCCTAAAAGCATGGAAAACCCTACACAATTTTCATGACATCATTACAAGGAACAACATGAGTAAACTTAGTTAAAAAAAAATCTACACATACTAGCTTTAAAACTTAGTGTGGCCGAAAGTTACATGTACTCAAAATTCTATGTAACAAGCAACCATAAATACATCCACTAGTTTCATATTATTTTTATCAAGAAAGTCATGAGCTTCCTAGCCTCGGTTTAAACTTTCCTAGACTTCAATTCTCATCATAACCGAACCTTTATAAGCATGAAATAAGATTTATAACTAACATACAATCATGGCATAAAACTTCATACCTTGTCTTAGGAAAAATCTTAGTATGCTTAGCCCTAGATTTAAAACTCTCTTAAACCTTTACTTCTTACATGGCCGAATATTCGTGGGCATGAAAATGGAGTTTCAACAATATATAAGTAATAGAAAAAGTTAACAACATCATTATCATAGGGTACATAACTCAAGAATAAGGAAACATGCTTAGTTTGAGTCTTAAACTTACCTAGTCTTCTTGTTCATGCTTGGCCGAGAGTTTAAAGCTTATGGATCTAAGTTTTCATCATTTATTCTAGCATGGAAACCTTAGATTAACCTTTTACATAAAATACATATCACAAGAAAAATAGTAAGCTTATCTAATTACAACTTCCTTAAACTCTTCTTCTTCTTTTGGCAGAATATTCTTAAGGCAAGTCCTATGTTTTTAAGCGATCTAACTCCATGAAAAACCATACAAACTATTGTACCACAGGTGAGGGGAAGCTTACCTAGTGTTCACTTGTTAATCTTTAAAGAAATGGTACCCTTGATGAAGAGGAAGTAGGGAGCTTCTTCTTCTAGCACTCCTTTCGATTCCTCTTGCTTGAAGAGGTACACCTTGAAGGCTCCTTCTTGTAGTTTAGTTCTCTCTTAGGGAGAAACCTAAACTTGGCTTGTGGAGATGAGGGAGGAGGCTTAGAGTCTCGACAAGGGTGAGGGAGAAGGAAAAAAAAAATGAAAACCTTTAGTTCCTTTCCTTTTTATGCTAAGTTGGTGGAAGTTACCAAAATGAACTTTGTTTCCCTTCCTCCTTAATTCATGCATGTATTTTATTAATGAGAATATGTCCTCGTTCCCTTCCCTAAATTCTTCTCTTTATTATCCTCTTTAAACCCAACGAAAATAGAGAAGGAAAGGGAGAAAGACAACTTGTCTTTTGCTACTCTTTTTTTCTTAACCAAGAGGTAAACAAGAGGAAGAAAACTAATTGGTTTTTCTCTTGTTCCCTTACTAAATTATATCTTTACTTTTAACTACAATTTCTATCATTTCCCTTTCACATATTATTCATTATCCTAGTGGTTATCATACATAATTTTATTTCTATCCTTGGTGGGTGGTTCAAGGTTCAAACCTTCACCTCTTCTTTTTATTTCTCTTATTTCTTTTTCTTTGATTCTTCTTTTATGCTCTAAAGCAAATAATACCCATATACTTATCTTATAATTTTGTGGGTATTACAAAATAACACAGTAGCATACTGACTAAGAATAGGTAGCTGACCTGTGACAACTGTAGAAGCACTCGCCACATCCTCTTTGGTGAGAGAGAAAACCCTGGTATACGTCGTAACTGGCGGGGCTTCCAATCTCCCTTGGCTAATCGAAGTCCCTTCAATGGCAGCTTGCATCTGGTGTAGCTGTGAGGGGGCACTCCTATTTTGGTTATACTGCTGGGATGGTGTCTGGGACTGGGTAGGGCAGTCTCTGGCCATATGTCCTTCCCGTCCGCAACTGTAACACTTTCTTGTACGCTTGTGGCATGCTCCGGAATGTTGCTTCCCACAAGTGGTACACTAAGGGTACTTAGGTTGCTTATTTACTCAACTTCCTTTAGTGTTGTTCCATTACTTTCTTTTTCCATTAGGGTTTCCTTTCCAGCTTGTTTTGGTACCTTGAGGTTTCTATCATTCTGTTTGTGCTTGATTCTTACTCTCGTTCATCGTCTTCTGATAGTGTTCAGTGATCAGGGCACTGCTAACCAGTTCTTCTGTAGTCTGCGGTTTATTAATTCCGCCGGCCACATTCAAAGCTATCTCAGGTCGGAGCATCTTCAGCATCAGTCTGACTCTTTCTCTTTCCGTGCTGACCAACTCTGCACAGAGGCATGCTAGACGGTTGAAGCGCTTCACTGCTTCGTTAACTGATAAGTCACCTTGCCGGAACTCGGTGAACTCGTCGTAATGCCGGTTTGTTACCCGCATATGGAAAAACTCCTCGAAGAACTCTGCTTAGAAGTCCTCCCAGTTAATCTGATTAACTTGTCTCTTGACCTTAACCCTTTCCCACCACATTCTTGCGTCTCCAGAAAAGCAGAATGACACGCACTTGATCTTTTCTGGTATGGGCTAGTCCAGCAGTTCCACTATACTTTCCACCGTCTTGAACCAGGCTTGGGCGTCCCATGGCTCACAAGTACCCGTGAAGTTCTCCGGCTTCAACCTTAGCCACTGTATTAAGTAAGTCTCCAGTCGGACCACTACGGCAGGGGCTATCGGTGGTACTGGTGCAGCTGTAGGTATGACGGGCAATGTATTTTGATTTGCTGGTGGGGTGACAGGGTTTCCTTTCTGATTCATCAAGGCAGTGATTACTTGTTGTTGTTCCGTGATCTGACGTTGGAGGTCTATGACTACCTGTGTCAGATCTGGTGGAGTCACTGTCTCATCGATCCTGTTACCGCATCTTCTAGCCATATCTATCTTCATAAATGACAATAAGGGTAGCATAGGTCCATTGTCATCCCTACTTATATCCGTGCATATTAAAACATCGCTTATCATACATAAAGGCAATTCATATCAGTTATACTTATGTTCATGCATACTAAAAGCATTTCTTATCATGCATAAATAAAATAGAGTAAGTACAGAGATTCTTACTTGGAGCGGCAGGATGGAGGCTTGATGTGTGTGTAGTGGGAAGGCTAACCTGGCTCTAATACCAACTTGTGACGCCCGCCCTCCACCTGTTGAGTGGCGGGGTTACTTACGGGAAACATACATGCATATAAATCTATTTCTAAGCAGCGGAAGTATGTATTTGTATATTTTTAAATTTCTTTTCTTTTAACCACAATAATTAATTATCTACACATTTATAGTCATGTGAGCATAATTTTCATCTTAAGAAGTCATGATATCAATTTATAACATAAGCATGCATAAGTGCTAAGTAATCATGCAAAACATTAACATAAGTAAACATAGTTCATGTCAACATAAAATAACATAAGCAAGTCTCTTTTTTTTTTTTCTTAGCCGAGCCACCACCACACACATCTCTTGCCTCTCCTGCTGCTCCTTTAGTTTATCCATCCTTTACCTTTATCTGTGGTACAAGGAAAGTAAGCTATAAGCACATAGGCTTAGTAAGATCCTTTCCTACTCACAAAAACCATATATCATAGCATAATCACATAAGCATGTAGCATGGAAACATAATCATCTAAACATCAATCATCTAAACATCATATCATGTAAAAGAGCATCATAACATATCATATCATATCATAAAATAAAAGCGTATCAGGTCATACCATATCATATCATAAAAGAGCATCATATCATATCGTATCATAAAGGTATATGCAGATGTCTTTTGAAAACATACGTCATGTGCAAGATTTCTTTTAAAAACATATCATATAATACTTAAACATAATCTCAACATGAGGGGGGCCCGACTATGTACCACATAATATAAATGCGCGCAATCCCTAGGATGGGGTAGCTAGTCCCGAACCTACTAGGGAACTAGGCCCGTACTACGACCGTCGACCTAGGGGCGTACTAAGGAGCCAATCCCTTTTTACTAGGCCCGTTTCATAGACCATCGACCTAGGGGCGCTTAGGAGCCCATCCCTGGTACAAGCCATACAAAGTAAAATAGCATATCATCGTTCATGTCATAACATAGCATATCATATCTTTGTCATATCATGAAGAGTGCTCTTAGTCCCAACTAATAGGGAAGCAACTCTTAGGACTTTACTTGTCATATCATAAAGCATGCATACTTGAGCATGTAGCACATCATAAGAGTCATCATCATGCATGGTTCATAAGCATACATAAATGAGCATATTACTTGTCATATCATAAAGCATGCATACTTGAGCATAAAACACATCATAAGAGTCATTATCATGCATAGTTCATAAGCATACATAAATGAGCATATAATATATCTTAGGGAACATAATCATGCATGGAAAACTTTAACTAGCATCTCCTAATTCATATCATATCATGTGAGACACATAGTAAAATCATAATTGGGTCTCTAACCCTAATTCCATGGAGTGCCGAAACATACAAGATATTGTCCTAGGTTACAAGCAACATAAAAGCATATGAACCCTAAACCAACTTCATAACACTAATCATAGAAGAGCTCATGAGCATGTTTAGTTTAGGTTCTTAGCTTCCTAGGTCTTTTAACCTTGTTATGGCCGAAACTTGCCTAGCATGAATCTAGGTTACAAGTAACATAAAAGCATATGAACCCTAAACCAATTCCATATCATATACCACAAAGAACATCATGAGCATGTTTAGTTTGGGTTCTAAGATTCCTAGGTCTTTTAACTTGGTTATGGCCGAAACTTGAGGAGCATGAAACTAAGTTCTAAACAACATATAAGCATAAGAATATCAAGCTAACTTCATATCATATCATAAGGAAAATCATGAGATTTGATTTTAAGCTTTCTTAGACCCTAAAACACATCATGGCCGAAACCCTTAAACCCTAAAGAGACATGTATCTAGATTACAAGCAACATTCAAGCATGAGAACCCTAAGTTAGCTTCATATCATGTCATAAGGAAAGTCATGAGCATGTTAGACTAAGTTTTAAGCTCTCCTAGGTCTTTAATTCCATCATGGCCAAAACCCTAAGGTGGAATACATCTAGGTTCCAAGCAACATACAAGCATGAAACACTAAGAAATCTTCTTCATACCATTTCATAAGGAAAGTCATGAGCATGATAGCTTAAATTTTAAACACTTCAAGGCCTTTATTTCTATCATGGCAGAAACCCTAATTCCCTAAGGTGGTATGCATTTAGGTTCCAATCAACATACAAGTGTGAAAACACTAAGTACTCTTCATACCATATCATCAAGCAAGTCATGAGCATGGTAGACTAAATTTTTAACCTCTCCTAGGCATTTATTTCCATCATGGCCGAAAGCTTTATGAACATGAATTTAAGTTCTAAGCACCATACAAGCATAATAACACCAAACTAATCTCCTATCATAGGGTACATATCATAAGAACATAGTGAGCATGTTTAGTTTTGCCCTTAAGCTTTCCTAGGTCTTTTATTCATACCTTGGCCGAAAGTTTAATAACATGAATCTAAGTTTTAAGTAAGCATACAAGCATAAGAACATTAACTAACCTTCTATCCTAGGGTACATATCATAAGAACATAGTGAGCATGCTTAGTTAGGTCTTAAACTTCTCTAAGTCTTTTATTCATGGCTTGGCCGAAAGTTTCAAGAAGTAACCCTAAGTTTTTAAGAAATCAAACCTCATGGAAGAACACATGAACTACTTGTACCACAGGTGAGGGAATACTTACAACTTCTTGCTTATTTTTTTTTCTTAAAAGAAAGTACTCTTGTGAAGAGGAAGAAGAAGCTTCTCTTCCTAGTTCTCCCTTTTTCTTCTCTTGCTTGTGAGGAGTAGATCTTGAGGACTCCTTCTTGTGAATTAGTTTTCTTAGGAAGAAAACCTTAGCTTGGATGTCGGAAATGAGAGAGGGGAGAGCTTTAGGTCTCGGTGGAGGAGGAAGAAGGAGAAAGAAGGAGGAGGAAGAAGAAGGAGGAAGAAGTAGCCAAACTTTCTTTCCCTTCTCTTCTCTCATTCCTATTTATTCTCAATGAGGATGAAAAAAATGTCCCAATTCATCCCCTTAACTCCTCTATTCTCTCACCCTCTTGATTCCCACGAAAATAGCAAGAAGGAAGGAGAAGAAGACAACTTGTCTTTGTCTTTTGCTTGCTTCTTTTCTTAACCAAGAGTAAGTGGAGGAAAGCTACTTGATTTTCTCTTGCTCTCTTACTTAATCATACTCTTACTTTTAACTACTATTTCCGTTCTTTGCTATTCATATATCATTCATGACTCTAGTGGTTATCATACACCAATTTAGCTTTATCTATTATGAGGGGTTAATGGTTCAAACCTTAACTTATCTTTCTTTTTTATTTCTTTTTGGTTCTATTTCTATTTCCCTTTTATTCTAAAAGAGAATACCCATATGTATAGCTTAAATATTTTGTGGGTGTTACAGGTTCGGTCGACCGATCCCAGTCTGTTCTAACCCTGTACAAAAGTATTAGTTTCCTGCAAAACAGAGTTAGAACACAAAAGATAATATATAGAAATAAATTTGACAGTCACCGGACTGTCCGGATATGACTTCGGGGTTCCGACCGGAAACCCTAGGTCGACCCGACGCCTACTGTTCCCTCTACGGGGAACGTGTCCTCACCTACTCCACTCAGGAGATTTACTTGTTGCCAGTACGATCCTCTAGATCGACTGGACTTTTGCTCAGCGTCCGATGCTTCCGGTCTTCATGCTGGATGTCCGGTCCTCGACCCATCCAGACTTCTACCCGGTTCGCGACACCAGGATTTTAACCTAGGGTTACCACCCCCTAGGATTTTTGCCCGAAGCGTCGACCCGCCAAGACTTCCCGCATAGGGTTACCACCCCCTATGACCTAGGGTTACCACCCCCTAGGGTTTTCCCTTGCCTAACCGCAGCTAGGACTTTCCTGAAACACTCAATCATAAACATTAGATAATAATTAAACTTAACTTTGAATCCCTTAGCCATTATCAAAACTAAGGTTCGATCGTCGGATGCTTCCTGCACCAACAAATTCAAAACAAAAAGAAAATTTTTGTTAAGGGGTAGTTTTGTATGTGCTTATGTTCTATTTATGCTTGTGCTTATGTTATCATTATTGCATGTTTTTACTTACCTTTGAATTTCAGTTACCATAATCAAAAAGGGAGAGATTGTTGGTGCGGGAAGCATCCGACGATCGAACTCAAGTTTTGATAATGGCAAAGGGATTTAAAGTTAAGTTTAATTGTTATCTAATGTGTATGATTAATTGTTTTAGGAAAGTCCTAGCTGTGCTTAGGCAAGTGGAAAACCCTAGGGGGTGGTAACCCTATGCGAAAAGTCTTGGCGGGTCGGAGCTTCGGGCAAAAATCCTAGGGGGCGGTAACCCTAGGTTAAAATCCTGGTGTCGCGAACCGGGTAGAAGTCTGGATGGGTCGAGGAGCGGACATCCATCATGAAGACCGGAAGCATCGGACGCTGAGCAAAAGTCCATTCGATCTGGAGGATCGCACTAGCAACAGGTAAATCTCCTGAGAGGAGTAGGTGAGGACGCGTTCCCCGTAGAGGGAACAGTAGGCGTCGGGTCGACCTAGGGTTTCCGGTAGGAAATCCAAAGTCAGACTCGGACAGTCCATTGATTGTCGATATTTCATTTAGTATACCTATTCCGTGCTAACTTTGTTTTGCAGGATATGTGTTTGGGACTAACACATTTTGCAGAAACAAAGAAGAAACTAACACCTCGGATGAACAGTCTCCGAGGTGCCTCCATGGAGCTTGAAGGCTCCTCGTGTGCTAGGCTGAAGCTGGCTGCGAAGTGGAGCTGGAGGCGCCTTCATGGAGACTGAAGGCACCTTGGACTACTTCTTGAATGCACCTTGGACCAGTGATGAAGGTGACTTGAGTTGGATAAGAGGCAGCAACGAGAAGCTCATCTCAACATTTGATCCGGGAAAAGAATTGGGTTTGAGGCACCTTGGGCTAGCATTGGAGGCGCCTTAAACGTCTAATAAAAGGACATCTCGAGCAGTGGTCGATATATCAATTCAAAAGACATCTTTCAGCTGCGCACTGCTCTGAAGAAGTTCTGGTTGAGCTACAAGAAGACCTCGACAACCCAAAGCTGCGGTTCTACTATTCTTTGTTGTCGGTATACATTTTTCAATATTGTTATTGTAATAATTTCTTGTATCTTTTGCGCGATTATAGAATTACCCAAAGTAAACGCTCAATGAGCGTGAGCCTTGGAGTAGGAGTCGTCACAGGCTCCGAACCAAGTAAAACAACCTGTGTTTGCATGTGTTCTTTGGTTTTCATTATTTCCACTGCGTTACTCGATTATTTTCTGATTCCAAAACGAATAAGCCACGAGCGCTATTCACCCCCCTCTAGCGCTTCTCGATCCAACATTAAATAGTATAAAAAACATATATATAATCTACACACATCAGTGGTAGCTCCCGAATGGTGTTGACCTCCATCGCTGCATCTTTTGTGTGGAGTGGGCCTCAGTTTTTATTATATCAACATAGCACTTACATGCCGCTAGTTGATCTCCTTTGACTTTCCTGACTTGATCATCCACGAGGAACTTTATCTTCTGGCTGAAGGTGGAGACTACTGCCCAGAACTCATTCAAGGTCGGGCGTCCCAAAATAAAATTGTAGGCCGAGGGCGCGCCCACTACTATGAAGGTCGATCAACACGTCCTCACTAGGGGCTCCTCCCCTAAGGATATGGCTAACTTTATTTGATTGAGCGGCTGGATCTCATTACCCATGAATCCATATAAAGGAGTCACCATAGGTTAAAGCTCGCTTGGATTTATCTACAACTGCTTAAATGCTTGTTTAAAAATGATATTGACAAATCTACATGCGTTAACAAAAGTATGAAAGATATTATAATTGGCTATAATAGCCTTAATTATTAATGCATCATCATGGGGTATTTCCACCCCCACCAAATCCTTGGGTCTGAAGTTGATTTCGGGTCCGACCACATGCTCTGTGCTACAACCGACTGCATAAATCTCCAAACACTGAGCATGTGACTTTCTTGCTCAGTTGAAATCTCCATCGGTCAGACCTCCAACTATTATGTTGATGTTACCCCGGGTGGCATTGTTGCGATTCTCCTCCTACAGAGTTGGTAGATCTGGTTGGACCCGGGCTAGAACTTATGCCTGGTCTGCTAGTAGTGGAGGTGTTCTTTTGCACTACCTAGCCTCTCATTGGTTTCTCCTGTGTGACCTATTTGTCCTGCGATAAGGGCGATGATTGGGTGACGAAGAGAGCTAGTGGAATCTCTTATCATTATTCTGATGATTTGCTATACTATAACAATCCTCTATATCATGGGTAGCGGATCAGTGGTATGTGCACCACCATCGCGAGACTTCCCGA
The DNA here is from genome assembly GCF_018446385.1 of Zingiber officinale. Taxonomy (NCBI): domain Eukaryota; kingdom Viridiplantae; phylum Streptophyta; class Magnoliopsida; order Zingiberales; family Zingiberaceae; genus Zingiber; species Zingiber officinale. The sequence goes on along the minus strand of NC_055999.1, from coordinate 32,990,581 downwards.
GGGGGCTCAGCATATCTTTCCTGCTCGACCTCCACATAATGTACTACCTTAGGCCATGGTTCTTGATGTCGGGGTTGAGGACATGTTCGAGGTCCTCTGGGTGGAGGAGCGAGTAAGGATCGGCTCTCAGTCACTAGAGCTTGAGTCAGTGTAGTGATCTCTTTCCTGTGGGTGACTTGCATCTCTTTAGTATTGATGAATTCAATCGTCCGATCTAGTATATAATCAAAGTTCCTTGGAGGTCTTCTAACCAAAGAGATGAAGAAATCATTATTATTGAGCCCTTGGGAAAAGACGCTCACCAAAATCTCAGTAGTGGCTGTAGGAACGTCCATGGCAACTTGATTGAATTTTTTCATGTAAGTTCTACGTACTCTTGCTTGAGTGAGAAGAGGCTTAGGGGAGTCTTTTGGTAGCATTGGCTATTTGCAAAGTGATTGAGAAAAACCTTACGAAAATCCTTTAAATTGTGAATGGATTTAATCGATAGTTGCTTAAACCACCTTTGCACCGTGCCATCGAATATGGTGAGGAGCACACAGCACTTTACCCCATAGGTAAATTGATCGAGAAGAGCAGCGCACTTAAATTTAAGGAAATGACCATCACAGTCAATCGACCCTGAGTATTCCCATATCACTAAAGTTTGATAATGCTTCAGCAGCTTGTCCTCTAGCACCTTCTAAGAGAATGGGATGCTAATTTCTTCAAGGAAGCTACACCTTACTAGAGCCTTTCACTTGTGTCCCTCTCAGATAGGCGCCTCTCCCGAGGATTCTTGATGGGGTCCCCCTTGGCCCAAGTGCTCAGGCGACATATTCAAGCAAAAGTTTCCCATAGAAGGCACCAAATTTAATCCTGTATGCAAATTACAGAGATGACACGCTGGACACGGTGGATCAGTGGTTGAATGAGAGAAGACCATTTACTCCACGAAAAGGCTTTTCTTCGATCCTACACACAAGGAGACGAGCCAACAACATGTCATTGCCTAGAAACCAGGGGGAGTCCCTGGCGAAAGCTCTCCGACACTCAAGTCAGTACAAATCCAGACGGGTGAATAAAGAGCAGTGAGAACGTTTGCGCGAGAGTAAAGTTGTAAATGTTTAGAGAATGTACCTTCGCCATAGAGAGGACTTCCCCTTTATATACCACCTCACATAACCTCTGTAATCATGAGGTGGCAAAATCTGTTAGAGTTTGTTAGGTAAAGTATATAATGTTAGGATGTGTAACACCCATAGGATCCCTAGAGATTTTACATAAATTATGCATGATTAAATGAGTTTCATGTGGATCCTTCTTTAAAAATTATATATATATATATATATATATATATATATATATATATATATATATATATAATAAAAAGAACCAAAAGAGGCATGACAAGGATTAAACCTTGGAACTCTTAATAAGTGGTTCCATGTTATAACCAGTATCCCCAGTAGGGGTGTGCTGTTAGAAAGAGGAGGGAAATGATAGTTAAAGGTAGGAAAGGTGAAGGCCCCTTCACTTAAGAAGAAAAGTTTGAGTTTTCTTCTTCTTCCTTCAATGAAAATTTCATTTGTCTTCTTCTTTTCATGAATGAGAGTAAGAGAGCTAAGGGAAGAAAAGACCATTTTTCCTTCTTCTTCTCATTATGAATAAATAAGAAAAATAAGTAGGAAAACTTCATTTGTTCTCTCTTCCTCCTCCTCCTTCTCTCCACCGAAAACCAACCTCTCCTTCCTTACCATTGCCGAACCAAGCAAAGGAGCTTCTCTCTAGGAAAATGTTTCACCAAGCAAGGTTACCTTCCTTAGTAAATCAAGCGAGAGGAAGTAAGTATCCCCCTCACCTACAGTACAAGTAGCCTCCTACGATTTCTATGTTTGAAAATGTTTTGAAAAAATTTAGGATGTTATCTTGTAGGGTTCGGCCATGATAAGAAAGATGGAAACATGCTATTTATTAGTTTTTTTTGGTTATCTATGGTTGTTAAATAGTTTTATGGACTCATGTTGTTTAAAACTTGGAATCACACTCTTGAAGTTTCGGCCATGAAAAGATAAAGTGGTTATTAGAAAGTTTAAGATATAAACTATGCTTGCTCATGATTTCTTATGGTTTGTACCTCACTACATGATGTTAGGTTAAGGTTTTTCATGTTGATATTGCTTAGATTTTTGGAACCTTGCTCTTTAGGGTTCGTCCATGTATAGATAAAGAGGTTTAGGGAAAGTTTAAGATATAAACTATGCTTGTTTATGACCCCTTATGGTTTATAACTCACTACATGATGTTAGCCTAAAGTTCTCATGTTTAGGTTGCATAAAAGGTTAGATTCATAATTTAGGGTTTTGGCCAAGCAAGAAACAAGGCATAAGAGGAAGTTTAAAAATTCAACTAAGCTTGTTATGATTCCTCATGATAAATAACCCATTGTATGATATTTGCTTAAAAGGTTTTATGCTTCAAGTTGTTAAAAACCTAGATGTATGTTCCTAGGGTTTCGGCCAAGAAGGAATAAGGAGACTAGAGGAAGTTAGAAACTTAACTATGTTTACTAATGATTTCCTCATGATGTGTTCCCACTATTTGATGATTGGTTTAAAAGTTTCTAGTTTCATATTGTTTAAAAAAGAAAAGAAAATCCAAAACCAAGACATGTATGTTTCGGCCAATTAAGAAAGTTAGGGTTAAGGAACTTTCCATGATATCTAAAGGCCTCACATGTATACTATGTATCATGAGATATTAGGTTAAAGATCCATGCTAAAAATGTTGCTTGAAAAACCTAAGAATCATGTCTATAAGTTTTGGCCAAGGAGGAACATTAGGGTTAGAAACCTAATTATGCTTACTAAGAACCTCTCTATTCCTATTCTATGTATGTTGTGGAAGTTTCATGCTACATGTTGCTTAAAAGTTAGAATCATTTCCTTTAGGTTTCGGCCAAGAGGAGATAAAAGGGTTAGAGAAAATTTTTGGAACCAACTATGCTTGTTTATGACTCCTTATGATGTATGACCTCCTACATGATGTTAGTTTAAATTCTTCATGCTTATGTTGCCTAAAGACCTAGAATCATGACGTGTAGGTTTTGGTCAAAACAAGAAGACTAGGGTTTATGTTTGCTAAAGGTCCTCTATGTTATGATAAATACTATGTGATATTAATATGATGCTTTCCTTATTTAAAGTTGCTTAAGATCCAAGACCAAAACCCTTGCAAGTTTCGGCCAAGTATGATTAGGGTTTGTAGAAGGCTCAAAACCCCTAACTATGCATGAAAATGATATGTTTTATATGACAAGAACATGTCATGCTTCATGATATGATAAGAATATGCTTCATGATATGATGAGAATATGCTATGCTTCATGATATGATAGGAATATGCTATGCTTCATGATATGATGAGAATATGCTATGCTTCATGATATGATAAGAACATGCTATGCTTCATGATAAGACAAGAACATGCTATGCTTCATGATATGTTTATGAAAGGCTTATGTAAGATGAAAAGCCTAAGAGATGCTTCCCTTAAGTTGGGATCAAGAGCACTCTTCATGATATGACAAGAACATGAAATATTATGATATGACAAGAACATGATATGCTATGATATGACATGATATGACATGCTATTTTACTTTGTATGGCTTGTACCAAGGGTGGGCTCCATAAGCTCCCCTAGGTCGATGGTCTATGAAACGGGCCTAGTAAAAGGGATGGGCTCCTAAGTTGCATCTAGGTCGATGGTCTATGAAACGGGCCTAGTTCCTAGTAGGTTCAAGATTTGTAACCTTGGATCTACTTAGGATGCGCGCATTCATGTATGTATGTGGTACAAGCCGTGCCCTCATGATGAGATTATGTTTAAGTATGTATATTATATATGTTTTCAAAAAGGACATTTTGCATATGTATTCATCTCATGACACATGTTTTCAAAAGAACATCTTGTATCTATAAGTTATGTGTTTCCTTTATGCTTATGTAGGATGCTTTTGAAATTATGTCTATGATGCTTATATGATCATGTTGCTATTTTATGTTTATGCTCTCACATTATATGATATGATGTTATGTTATGCTCTCACATGTTATGATATGACTCTATGCTTATGCTCTCACATGTTATGATATGACTCGATGCTTATGTATGATTCATGGTTTTAGTGAGTAGGAAAGGGACTTACTAAGCCTATGGGCTTATAATTTTTATGTTTCCTTGTACTGCAGAAAAAGGAAAGGAATGGCTAAACTAAGAGGAGCAGCAGGAAGGGCCAGAGTGTGTGTGGCAGTGGCATGGTGGATGAAAACTGCCTTGTGCTTATATGTTATAAGTTTTACATATGAACCATGTGTTGTCTTTATGCTTGATAGTACTTGAACTAGTATGGATAGTCATGCACTTATGTTCTCCTGGTTTCATGTTAGTATGCTTATGATATCATGAACCATGTTTCAAGTAGTTGATATTAATCAAGTTTTATGCATGAATATTTGCATGTCTACAAGTTCAGTTGATAAGCATGATGATTAGTTTAGTTACAAATAAATAATTGTTTCCGCTGTCATGATTTTATATGTATGCATGCACGTATGATTCAAGTAACCCCGTCCCTTCCTAGGCAGTGGGAGGGCGGGCGTTACAGGATGTAAACTAAAAGCCTAGCTTTTTGTATGAATATTTATATTTTGAAATGAGAATCACTTTGGTCAAATGTTGCATTTTATATTTATATGTTAATGCAGTTGTCCATTTAATTTATATTATAGATAACATGGTGTGTGGTGTCACACAGAAGATCATGTTATCAGTTCCTTATAAATTATAAATAGTAGCTCACGACCGAGATGGATAGAGACAAACCATTGGAATGATTGTAGTGTAATTTGGTATTAGTTTATCTTGACTATAAAATTACACTAGTACACTATGTGTGTATTGAGTAGGACCATTTGAGGTTGTTTCTTTTTATATTGACTGCATAAAAGAACAAAACCTCTGTTATTATGGATGTGCGTACTCTTAATCCTAATATAACAACAAACACATATACTTAGTATTTATTTCTTTAATTTATCAAAGGGTGAGATTTATTCAGTTAAATCAATAAGCCCGATAAGTTGGGAAATAATATTATTTATTTGGTGTGTTGTTGATTATAAAAGGAAACTGTGTCCTAGTAATCTAGGTTGATGATGTCCCCTTGAGGAGCTCATAAGGATTATCATGTAAACCATACAAGTGGACTTAGTCCGACATGATAATAAGGTTGAGTGGTACTACTCTTGGAGTTAGATGTTAATTAAAGTGAGTTGTCAGTAATTCATTTAATTAACGGACATACGATATCTTAATCATAGGGAGACTAACACACTCATGATAAAAAGGAGCTCATATTGTAATATGGGATTAGTGTGATAGTTCAATAATAACTCTTTAGTGGTATGAGTTATCATTGATGAACTTGAGTTGAGTATTCGGGTCGAACACAGGAAACTCAAGTCCATCAGGAGGCCAAAACCAATTCTCCTCTCGGTCGAACATAGGAATTATGTTGATTCTTTCCCTTAAGGTCGATGCCCCATTCTTTCTTTTCTTTCCTCTAGGGTCGGCGCCCCACATCTTTTCTTCTTCCCTTTTCTTCCCTCTAGGGTCGACACCCCATCTTCTCTTGGTGGCCAAAGCTTGGAGGAAAAGAAAATGAAGAGACGAAGCACCTTGGTGGTCGGCGGTTTGGAGGAGAAGAAGAAGGAGGAGGTGTTCCTTTCTTTGCATCCATTGGTGGTAGGTGGCTTGGTGGTAGGCGTTCCTTTCTTCCCCTCGCCGAAATCCCTCTCTTCTCGAGCGCGCGACGATCTTCCTCTTCCTCGAGACCTCACGCGTCGCTCCCTCTCACGAGTTCCTCACCAAAACCCGCCGGCTTCTTCCTTCCCCCTCGCACGAGCACCACACAGTCGGCCTCTCCTCCTCACGCTGGCACCACAGTCGCCGATCCTCTTCCCCTCTTTGTCGTGCCCTAAACTCCACAACTCCTCGCCAATGACGACCATCTCCATTTCCTCTCGCACCTTCAAAACACGCTGCTATCGTGACCCCGACGCCACTGCTAGAGTTGTGACCACCCTCTCCTCCTGACGTTTTCGCAAGGTACGGCGCAATCGACCAACCACACTGCCATCTCGCTGATTTCCTCTTTGATCTCCGGTTGTCGATTCCCTTTGCCTCAGCTTCTCACCTCTGTGCTGATCACCATATTTTCTCTACCCACATGTAACCAGCCACCCTCCCATAGTGTCCTCTCCTCGCTGGTCAGGAATTGGTGTTGCCCTCTTTGCCGATCACATCCACTATGGCTATGGCACTTGGTTGTGCTCGCTGCCGCATTGCAACCGTGAGCAGATCCTAACTTCACCGTCGGCCACCGCTGGAGCTGTGAACAGCCACCGGAGAAGAAGCCGTAAGTAGTGAGGTTTATACCTAAGTTCACTCATTCAATTTAGTTGATTAGATCCTATTAGCAATCAGGGTTAATCTGACTAAAGGAATTGAAATCTGCTTGTGATTTGTGATGTGAATAACTGTTTGTTTATGTTAATGGTGAGGTTAATGAGCTATCCTTTCATTCAATAAGTTCTCATTTGCTAACAGTAGGGATAAGGGTGGAACCCTGTTTCTAATTGGCTAAGAAGCTTGTGACTTAATTGAGTTAAGTATATGATGGTTAGATTTATAAAATAATAAATGGGTAGAAAGATTAATAAAATCATGGATCTAATAACTTATACCATACTCATCCTAATCGGTTACTGGTTTCCCATCTATTTTCGTATTCAATGTGACTAATTACTAGGTTAGTGGTTCGATGGATTTGGGTGAATCAAAGTTCATAGTTGGATTAGAGTTTTATCTCCCTAATTAAGTTGGGTTTGAATTTAGCTAGTTGTTGTTTATGAAATTTGCTAAATTGTACATTATGTGATTTGCAGGACATTGATTCGAGACGAGCGTCACGATGTGAGTTTTAGTATTATACGATCTACGTATAAAGGTGGGTACTTCTTACTTTATCTCTTTAGTTCTTTGAACTTGGTGAATGAGCCATTTTTTGGATAAGGACTGTTTTACCTTGACTCCACTTTTATTTTTCCTATGCTTGATACTTCCACTCGATATTTGAGAAACTCGTTTCCATATCTATATAGTCTCTCATTGTTGTTCATGATAGGTAGCAGATACAAGATACCATGGTTGTATGCTTTGATTGTTGTTTATTTATGTACTATATTGAGCATGCTGGTTTCATGTAGCATACCTAATTTTTGCTGATATTGGTATAATGACTGTTGTTTATTATGTACCGTATTCAGCATGCTGGCTTCATGTAGCATACCTAATTTCTGCTTATATTTATATGATGACTGTTGCATTTGGCACATCATATCATGACATGCATGTCAACGGCCAATTCTCCCTTGCGGTCGAGAGAGTCGTTGACCAGGGTCACATCCACGGCCACTCGAGAGAGTGGTAGCTGGAGTTGATGTCGCTTGTCCCGTCGTGCTTCCACTCAGTCACTCATCGGTAGTGATAGCTGAAGTTGCGAGCAGCAGGGAGCCCCATCGCAGATGTAGCTAGTTAGCTACTATGCAACTGTCCACTCGGCCACTCGTGGGAGTGGTAGATGGAGTGTTGTACAGTTTGTCACTGACCCAGCCTCTCGACCATACAGGGGTCATCGTGCAGAGAGGTGGCGGGAGTGACCATCCATGTAGACGCTGTTATTATACTTTTTTTAGCTACTGCTGTTTGCATATGCTATTATTGCTTACTTATTTTGGTGTGGTATACTTATGTTGTCATCGCTCATCGCTCACTGTCGTTGCTAGCTTATGATGTTGTTGTTCACTTATGCTGAGATGCTTACTTATGCTGAGATATACATTTCACATGTTATCCTTGTAGTTATGTGTAGCTCTGTAGCATAGTTGTATTACTCCTAATCTTCTATTACCTAGCCTAGGATATGGTTTCAGGTATGAGCACATATTATGATTTTATTTTAGTATCTGTTATTTCCTTTATGAGACTGTATAACTGTTGGCACTCTCTATCTGGATATTATGTTCATGCACTATCTTTCCTTACCCGCTGAGTTCCAATACTCACCACCCCACAAAATGGTTTTTCTTTCTCCATGTAGCATATAGATGAGTCATGGATGCTTGGAGAGTCCCGGCTGCCAGTCCCACGTCACACTCGAGGATAGTTTTATTTTTGGTTTTGTTACTGTTTGGGTGGTATGTTAATTTTGCGTATTTTGCTTTTGAATAAGTCGATGTGGATTTTGGAGTCTAGTTTGGTGGTTGCAGGTATTTTAGTTGGTGATTTGGTTGGTTTTATATTCATATTTCTCTGTGACTTTTCGCTGCATTTATTTTCAGCCGTGTGAGCTTATTATACAGCGTGGTTGTGCTTATATCTAGCCGTGTAGGTTGATGAATATGTTATTATGTTGTGTGTATGTATTTATTGATCCCAATTGTCACCGGTACAGGGGAGATGTTATCGGATTTTTGTCTGGCAGGAACTCCTCTGGGGCGTAACAATTTAGTGGTATCCGAGTTGGTTTACGATGTCTGTTGTTCTTTCATGTTCTATATTTTTTGAGTTAATCTCATACCAATTTAGTGGTATAAGAGCGGGTTTGCGATGCTTGTTTTTCGTATTTTGAATTTTTGAGTTAGTCTGATACCAAATTAGTAGTATCAGAGCAGGTATACGATGTTTGTTTGTTTTTCGTGTTTTGGATTTTCGAGTAAATCTGATACCAATTTAGTGGCCCTGCCATTGACTCGACTAACCAGAAAAGGGGACACTTGTTCATTATACTTGGATAGAGTGATATATGAGTATGTTTCTTGGTGGTTATCTTTGGATGAGGATCCTTGGGTTGAGTAGTAAATTTGGGGACCAAATTTTTATTAGTGGGGGAGAATGTAAAATACGGTGCCCAAATTAAAAATAAAATAATAAGGTTTAATGGATGAATAACATTAGCGGAATTTTTGGCAATTTTTAGAAATTTTTTGGGAATTTATCGGAGCTCATATGACGTATTTAGAGGGGATGCATTTATGAGCTTGAGAAAAAGCCTGTTTGGAATACCCAAAAGTGGGAGTTAATAAATTTCATTAAACCCAAAAACCTAGGTTTTCCAAACCCTAAGTTTTCTTCCCCTCGCCGAAGTCCCTCTCTTCCCAAGCGCGCGACGATCTTCCTCTTCCTCGAGCCCTCACGCGCCGCTCCCTCTCGCGAGTTCCTCACCAAAACCCGTCAGCTTCTTTCTTCCCCCTCGCACGAGCACCACACAGTTGGCCTCTCCTCCTCACGCAGGCACCACAGTCGTCGATCCTCTTCCCCTCTTTGTTGTGCCCCAACCTCCGCAACTCCTCGCCAATGAAGATTGTCACCATTTCCTCTCGCAGCTTCCAAACACGCTGCAATCGTGACCCCGATGCCACTGCCGGAGTTGCGACCACCCTCTCCTCCTGGCGACTTCGCAAGCTACGACGCAACCGACCCATCGCACTGCTATCTCACTGATTTCCTCTTTGCTCTTCGGTCGTCGAATCCCTTTGCCTCAGCTTCTCACCTCTGCGCTGACCACCATATTTTCTCTACCCACTTGCAACCAGCCACCCTCCCATAGTGTCCTCTCCTCGCTGGTCAGGAATCGGAGTTGCCCACTTTGCCGATCGCGTCCGCTATGGCTATGGCACTTGGTTGTGCTCGCTGCCGCATTGCAACCGCAAGCAGATCCTAACTTCACCGTCGGCCACCGCTGGAGCTGTGAACAACCACTAGAGAAGAAGCCGTAAGTAATGAGGTTTATACCTAAGTTCACTCATTCAATTTAGTTGATTAGATCCTATTAGCAATCAAAGTTAATCTGACTAAAGGAATTGAAATCTGCTTGTGATTTGGGATGTGAATAATTGTTTGTTTCTGTTAACGATGAGGTTAATGAGTTTTCCATTCATTCAATAAGTTCTCATTTGCTAATAGTAGGGATAAGGGTGGAACCCTGTTACTAATTAGCTAAGAAGCTTGTGACTTAATTGAGTTAAGTATATGATGGTTAGATTTATAAAATAATAAATGGGTAGATAGATTAATAAAATCATGGATCTAATAACTTATACCATACTCATCCTAATAAGTTACTGGTTTCCCATCTATTTTAGTATTCAATGTGACTAATTACTAGGTCTGTGGTTTGATGGATTTGGGTGAATCGAGCTTCATAGTTGGATTAGTGTTTTATTTCCCTAATTAAGTTGGGTTTGAATTTAGCTAGTTGTTGTTTATGAAATTAGCTAAATTGTACATCACGTGATTTACAGGACATTGATTCGAGATGAGCGTCTTGACGAGAGTTTTAGTTTTATACGATCTATGTATAAAGGCGGGGTACTTCTTACTTTGTCTCTTTAGTTCTTTGAACTTGGTGCATGAGCAATTTTTTGGATAAGGACTGTTTTACCTTGACTCCACACTTATTTTTCCTACGCTTGATACTTCCACTCGATCTTTGAGAAACTCGTTTCCATATCTATATAGTCTCTCATTGTTGTTCATAATAGGTAGCAGATACAAGACACCATGGTTGTATGCTTTGATTGTTGTTTATTTATGTACTATATTGAGCATCCTAGCTTCATGTAGCATACCTAATTTTTGCTAATATTGGTATAATGACTGTTGTTTATTTATGTACCGTATTCAGCATGCTGGCTTCATGTAGCATACCTAATTTCTGCTTATATTTATATGATGACTGTTGCATTTGGCGCATCATATCATGGCATGCATGTCAACAGCCAAATCTCCCTTGCGGTCGAGAGGGTCGTTGACTAGGGTCGCATCCTCGGCCACTCGAGAGAGTGGTAGCTGGAGTTGATGCTGCTTGTCCTATCGTGCTTCCACTTGGTCACTCATAGGTAGTGATAGCTGGAGTTGCAAGCAACAGGGACCCCATCACAGATGTAGCTAGTTAGCTACTATGCAACTGTCCACTCAGCCACTCGTGGGAGTGGTAGCTGGAGTGTTGTACAGTCTGTCACTGACCCGATCTCTCGACCATACAGGGGTCATGATGAAGAGAGGTGGACGGGAGTGACCATCCGTGCATACGCTGTTATTATACTTGTTTTGGCTGCTGTTGTTTACATATGCTATTATTGCTTACTTATGTTGCTATAGTATACTTATGTTGCCATCGCTCATTGTCGTTGATAGTTTATGCTGTTGTTGTTCACTTATGCTGATATGCTTACTTATGTTGAGATATACATTTCACATGTTATCCTTGTAGTTATGTGTAGCTCTGTAGCAGAGTTGTATTACTCCTAATCTTCTATTACCTTGCCTAGGATATGATTTCAGGTATAAGCACATATTATGGTTTTATTTTAGTATCTACTATATCCTTTATGAGACTGTATTACTATTGGCACTCTCTATATGAATATTATATTCATGCACTATCTTTCCTTACCCACTAAGTTCCAATACTCACCACCCCACAAAATGGTTTTTCTTTTACCAGGTAGTAGGTAGATGAGTCATGGATGTTTGGAGAGTCCCGGCTGCCAGTCCCACATCACACTCGAGCATAGTTTTCTTTTTGGTTTTATTACTATTTGGGTGGTATGTTAATTTTGTTAGTTAGAGCCCTAGAGCCAATCTTATGATGATTGTTGTATGGACTCATTGTATCATATTCTTATGTATATAAAGACATTTGTTTTTGGTTATACTTACTTGTGTTGGTGCCAAATAACTATGTATAATAGCGTCCTTGAGTAGAAGGTTCTTATCTATATCAATCGATTGGTTGAATCGATAGTGAGATGGTATAGAGAACACTACTCTTAATCATTCCTAGTCAAGTATTAACATTCAGGGACAATGTTAATGCGACGAGACTAGCATGTAGGTCAACTCGATGATTTGATCTCACAAGTCATGGATATGGAGATATCAAGTTGACACATGGGTATGCATTGGAGAATGTATACTGAATGACCCGCCATGAGAAAGTATCATGGATCATTATATGAGTGTCATATATTTTCTCATGTGGCTATTAGTATGACTATTAGTCCTTGGACCTGAAGTCACCATGGTTCCCTACATAAGGAGTTACATACTTTGGCTTCGTCAAACGTCACCCGTAACTGGGTGGACTATAAAAGAGATTACTGGTTATGTAACAAATTATGCGGAGGGTTGTGAGTGATGTAGATGGGATCTATCCCTCCCATATGACAGGAGTGATATCTTGGTTCTTAATAGAGTGAGACCACTAAGTACATGGTCATGCCCAAATGAGTCGATATGAGATATTGAGCTCATTTGATTAGAGTGAGTCCACTTGGAGTTCAAGACATAGATTGATTCAAGGATGACACGGTATATGCCTCATTTAAGCAATCTAGATATCGTGGATAGAAGGACATTGTCACATATTGTGAGAGTCACAATTAGTAATCACGAAGGTTGTTGGTTGCTACTCGGAAAACCCAATGGCTCCACTGTACAACAATTTTGTACGTGATCTGAACCGTTCCTAGATACCATGTGTTCTTTTAACTTAAACTTGAATCTCCTGCGGAACTTAACACGTTTGATTCCAAGTTTAACTTATATGTTCTTTTAGGTTTAGATTTGGATCTCCTGCGAAACTTAACACGTTTGATCCAAATCACCTAGGTTATAAATTCAATTAAATATTAATTTCCAAAATTGGCTTCCAGTACTGCATGGCGAGACACTTGGCCTTCTCGGATATGGAAGCAACCACCACCGACTAGACAAAGCCTTTTAAGGAAAGTTAATATTTAATTTCCTTATATAACTCTAGGTTAACCAAAAGGAACAATCAAATCACAAGGAAAAAATAAAAAGAACACAACATTAAAATCAAATTCGAAAAACAAGAATCGAATGCCCCTTGTATTTGGTAATTATACAAAGAAAAATTAACAAGTATGATGCGAAAATTAAATACTAGTTATACCTCTTCCTTGTATGCTAAAAACCTCGAGATCTTCTGCCGTATCCCTTGCCTCCTCTAGGACGTCATGTGGGCGACGATCCTCCAAGATGAACACCACCCGGAAAGCTTCTCCTCCTTCTCTAGAATTCGGCCACCACCACCACAAAGGAGCAAAAGAGAGCAAAGGGAATATCAAGGCCTCCCCTTCCCCCTTTTTTATATTAGTTTCCCAACAGAAAATTATGGAAAGAGTTTTAAAAAAATTAGACTCATTCCTATTTCCTTTTAATTTTTTCTTTTTCTTTCCTCTTAATTAATCAATCCTAGATTGATTTATTAATTAAACAACTATTTGTTGATGTTTAATTATTTGACCGGCCCCTTGCTTGGGCACCAAGCAACGAGGCCGGCCACTTATTAAAAGGGAAAGAAAGAAAATTTTTTTTATAAAATTTTAAAAGTAGAAAACTTCTAATAAAATTTTACAAACTCTTTTTTTTCTAATGTGGATATTAAAAGGAAAGTTTTAAAATTTAAAACATCTCTAATAATATTTCTTTTTAAAAGAAAGTTTTATAAATTTTACAACTCTCTTTTAAAACCTTGTGGCCTAATATAAATTAGGAAAATTTTATAAATTTTTAAAATCTCTGTTTTACAAATTGTAAATATCTGAGAAAATTTAAAAATTCAAAAACAACCTTCCTAATTTAAATATTGCGGCCGGCCCCCTTGCCCAAGGCAAGGGCCGGCCACTTCTAGAGAATATGTGGCCGACCATTGCTTGGTCACCAAGCAATGAACCGACCCCTTCTTGGACACTAAGATAGGCTTTTCTTTGGATGGACTTGAGACTTTATTGAGGCTACAACAGGGACCTAGAGGAGAAATTGGTTTTGGGCTTCTGATGAGCTCGAGTATCCCGTGCTCGCCCGGAATACACAACTCAAGTTCATCGATAATAACTTATTCCACTAGAGAGTTATTACCGCACTACCGCACTACCGCACCAATCCCAAATTACATTATGGGCTCCTTCTTATCATGAGTGTGTTAGTATCCCTGTGTTTAAGATTACGAATGTTCACTAATTAAGTGAGTTACTGACAACTCATTTAATTAATATCTTGCTCCAAGAGTAGTACCACTCAACTTTATTATCATGTTGGACTAGGTCCACCTGCAGGGTTTAACATGACAATCCTTATGAGCTCCTCTTGGGGACATTCTCAACCTAGATAACTAGGACACAGAATCCTTCTATCAACAACACACACTATAAGTAATATCATTTCCCAACTTATCGGGCATATTGATTTATCGAGCTAAACCTCACCCTTTGATAAGTCAAAGAAATAAATATTAAATATACATGCTTATTATTATATTAGGATTAAGAGCACACACTTCCATAATAACAAAGGTCTAGTTCTTTTACTAAGTCAGTACAAAAAGAACTTATCTAAATGATCCTACACAATACACTTAAAGTGTATCAGTGTAATTTATTAGTCAAGACAAACTAATACTTAATTACACTACGTCTATTCTGATGGTTTGTTCCTTTCCATCTTAGTCATGAGCAACTGTTTATAATTTATAGAGAATCGACAACATGATCTTCTAAGTGTGACTCCACACTCCATGTTATCTACTATATAAATTAATTGAATAATTACATTTAACAAATAAATATAAACATTTGACCAATGTGATTCTTTATTTCAAAATAAATGTGTACAAAAGCTAAACTTTTAAGTATACACTCCAACAATCTCCCACTTATACTAAAAGTCTAAGCTGTCATATCCGTTGCCATACATCTGATTTCCATCCCCTTCACATGCCGATCAAAAGCTTTCGCCGGAAGGGCCTTAGTGAAAGGATCTGTCAGGTTATCTACTGATGCTATCTTGGCGACGACAACTTCTCCTCGCTTGATGATGTCTCATATCAGGTGGTACTTGCGCTCTATATGTTTACTTGCCTTATGGGCTCATGGATCCTTCGAGTTTGCAACTGCTCCACTATTATCACAATAAATTGTGATGATCTTGGGCAAACCAGGAATCTCATCTAAGTCCATTAGAAAGTTCCTGAGTCATACAGCTTCTTTGGTTGCCTCAGAGGCTGCCACATACTCAGTTTCCATGGTTGAGTCTAAGACGCATTTCTGCTTAACATTCCTCCATGCAATGGCTCCACCTCCTAAAGTAAACACATATCCTGATGTAGACTTACTGTTGTCCCTATCTGATTGGAAGTCCGAATCCGTGTAACCCACAGGGAGTAAATCGTCTGCTTGGTAAACTAACATATAATATCTAGTCCTTCTCAGGTACTTTAATATATGCTTTACTGCAGTCCAATGTCCTTGTCCAAGGTTACTTTGATATCTGCTAACCATGCCCACGGCAAAACAGATATCAGGTCCTGTACACAACATTACATACATAAGGCTTCCTACAGCCGAAGCATAAGGAACTGCCTTCATGTCCTCAATCTCCATTGATGTTTTTGGAGACATCTCTCAAGATAAGGCTACTCCATGCCTAAAAGGTAAGAAACCTTTCTTGGAGTTTTGCATGCTAAAACGAGCAAGGATTGTATCTATATATAAAGCTTGGGATAGGCACAACATTCTTTTCTTACGATCTCTTATAACTTTGATCCCAAGGATGTGTGCACATTCTCCTAAGTCCTTCATATCAAATTGTTTGGACAACCATACCCTTACGTCCGATAATACCTTAACATTGTTGTCAATTAACAAAATATCATCTACGTATAGTACAAGAAATACCACCATGTTTCTGTTATACTTCTTGTATACACAAGACTCATCCGGACACTGAATAAATCCATATGATGTTGGAGTGTATACTTAAAAGTTTAGCTTTTGTAAACATTTATTTTGAAATAAAGAATCACATTGGTCAAATGTTTACATTTATTTGTTAAATATAATTGTTCAATTAATTTATATAGTAGATAACATGGAGTGTGGAGTCACACTTAGAAGATCATGTTGTCGGTTCTCTATAAATTATAAATAGTTGCTCGCGACTAAGATGGAAAGAAACAAACCATCAGAATAGACGTAGTGTAATTAAGTATTAGTTTATCTTGACTAATAAATTACACTGATATACTTTAAGTGTATTGAGTAGGATCATTTAGATAAGTTCTTTTTGTACTGACTTAGTAAAAGAACTAGACCTTAGTTATTATGGAAGTGTGTGCTCTTAATCCTAATATAATAACAAGCATGTATATTTAATATTTATTTTTTTGACTTATCAAAGGGTGAGGTTTAGCTCGATAAATCAATATGCCCGATAAGTTGGAAATGATATTACTTATAGTGTGTATTGTTGATTATAGAAGGAATCTGTGTCCTAGTTATCTAGGTTGAGAATGTCCCCAAGAGGAGCTCATAAGGATTGCCATGTTAAACCCTGCAGGTGGACGTAGTCCAACATGACAATAAAGTTGAGTGGTACTACTCTTGGAGCTAGATATTAATTAAATGAGTTGTCAGTAACTCACTTAATTAGTGGACATTCGTAATCTTAAACACAGGGAGACTAACACACTCATAATAAGAAGGAGCCCATAATGTAAGTTGGGATTGGTGCGGTAGTGCGATAATAACTCTCTAGTGGAATGAGTTATTATCGATGAACTTGAGTTGTGTGTTCGGGGCGAGCATGGGATACTCAAGCTCATCGGAAGGCCAAAACCAATTTCTCCTCTAGGTCCCTATTGTAGCCTCAATAAAGCCTCAAGTCTATCCAAAGAAAAGCCTATCTTGGTGTCCAAGAAGGGGCCGGTTCATTACTTGGTGACCAAGCAATGGCCGGCCACATATTCTCTAGAAGTAGCCGGCCCTTGCCTTGGGCAAGGGGGCCGGCCGCAATATTTAAATTAGGAAGGTTGTTTTTGAATTTTTAAATTTTCTCAGATATTTACAATTTGTAAAAAGAGAGATTTTAAAAATTTATAAAATTTTCCTAATTTAAATTAGGCCACAAGGTTTTAAAAGAGAGATGTAAAATTTATAAAACTTTCTTTTAAAAAGAAATATTATTAGAGATGTTTTAAATTTTAAAACTTGGTTTTAAAATTTAAAACTTTCCTTTTAATATTCACATTAGAAAAAAAGAGATTTTTTAAAATTTTATTAGAAGTTTTCTTCTTTTAAAATTTTCTAAAATTTTTTTTCTTTCTTTCCCTTTTAATAAGTGGCCGGCCTCGTTGCTTGGTGCCCAAGCAAGGGGCCGGTCAAATAATTAAACATCAACAAATAGTTGTTTAATTAATAAATCAATCTAGGATTGATTAATTAAAAGGAAAGAAAAAGAAAAAATTAAAAGGAAATAGGAATGAGTCTAATTTTTTATAAAACTCTTTCCATAATTTTCTATTGGGAAACTAATATAAAAAAGGGGGAAGGGGAGGCCTTGAAAAACAACAATTGATATTGTGGTGTTGGAGATCATCAAGTGGTCGGCCCCTCTCCCTCTCTTCCCTTTGCTCTCTTTTGCTCCTTTGTGGTGGTGGTGGCCGAATTCTAGAGAAGGAGGAGAAGCTTTCCGGGTGGTGTTCGTCTTGGAGGATCGTCGCCCACACGACGTCCAAGAGTTGGCGAGGGATACGACAGAAGATCTCGAGGTTTTTAGCATACAAGGAACAGGTATAACTAGTATTTAATTTCCGCATCATACTTGTTAATTTTTCTTTGTATAAATACCAAATACAAGGGGCATTCGATTCTTGTTTTTCGAATTTAATTTCGATGTTGTGTTCTTTTTATTTTTTTCCTTGTGATTTGATTGTTCCTTTTGGTTAACCTAGAGTTATATAAGGAAATTAAATATTAACTTTCCTTAAAAGGCTTTGTCTAGTCGATGGTGGTTGCTCTCATATACAAGAAGGTCAAGTGCCTCGCCGTGCAGTACTGGAAGCCAATTTTGGAAACTAATATTGAATTGAATTTATAACCTAGGTGATTTGGATCAAACTTGTTAAGTTCCACTGAGATCCAAATCTAAACCTAAAAGAACATATAAGTTAAACTTGGAATCAAACGTGTTAAGTTCCGCAGGAGATACAAGTTTAACTTAAAATAACACATGGTAGCTAGGAAACGTTCAGATCATGTACAAAATTTTTGTACAGTGGAGTCTTTGGGTTTTCTGAGTAACATCCAACAATTGGTATCAGAGATAGGGTTTTGCCTCTGTGTATTTGGTATTAGTTTAATTATGCACATGTCATACATAATTTACGCAGGTTAATAGTAGGATGTGCTAACTTTGTGGATGCAGGATCCAACTATTATGGCTTATAGTTATTATGTGTGTGATTGGACCCTTGGACATGTCAAGAGCATTTATTATGTGTGCATGATTGTATTATAAAATACAGCAGGAGCTGTATTTAGTTTTATCAGGATTTTATTTTTTGATCTAGATACATGTACATTCCTTTTATGGAATATAGGATCGATGGATGTAAATTTTATTTTATGTTTGATCTAGTTTACATGTACATTCCTTCGAGGAATATAGGATCGAAAAATGTAAAATTCTATTTATGTCGCGGATCGAATCTTGCAAGGCATGGAACCTTTTGAGGATCAGAGTGGCGCAGCGGAATAAGGAGCAAGATGGATGGCAATGGCCAAAGATGGCAGCAGCTAGGGATGATGACACATGGAGGACAACAATAGATAAAAGTCATAATAGTTGAAAATTAGTTTTTCTGTTTATTGTTTTTATATTGTGCTGTGTGTGAATGTTAGTGTACATGTTTAGTAGGCTAGCATCATCAAAATTCCTCACTTTAAATAACTGAGTGGGAGAGGGATTTGTTTTAGTGAATTCCACGGTCTCCATTACTGGTTTGTATGTGATGCAAACAAACTTACGCGTTGGCTTTGGGTGCCTTCCTCCATATCGGATGAGTTTGTTTGTGGATCACTAGATCAAACTTCCATTTTGGATGACTATAGGAAATTAATTAAGAGCGTGTGATCTTCCCCATCGGAAGGGGCACAATCTTATTAATGGACTTAGTGTCAAGTAATGGTATACACTTAGGCACGTCTAATAGTATCCTCCCCATCGGAGTCACTGCTATTATTTGTGTGACCGAAGGAAACCAACTATTAATTTTATTTGTCAAAAAGTTAGGTTGACAAGATAATAAAATTAATGGGATATACCCTCCTTTTACAAATGTTGAATTTGTATACGTCCACACTATGGTGGCATATTAAATTCACGGTTTTTAAGGTGTTGGTTAATTTAAAATAGTATTATTTGAGGAATCAATATTATTCTAAATTTAGAGTTATGACCAAAATTTATTTTGTGATTCTTAGGATGACTTTCAACCCACTGGCCATTATTATAAAAGAAAACAGACTTACTGGTCCCAACTATATAGATTGGAAAAGAAACCTGGACATTGTTTTAACTGCTGAGGACTATAAGTTTGTACTGTCAGAGGAATGCCCAGAAACACCTAGCAATGATTCTACCCCAGAGGAGATTCAGCATCATAGTAAATGGGTAAAAGCTGATGAGATGGCGCGGTGTTACATCTTGGCTTCGATGTCAAATGTATTGCAACATCAGCATCAGGACTTACCAACATCCTATGATATAATGAACAATCTCAAGGAACTCTTCGGACATCAGAATCGGGCTGCTAGGTAATAGGCAATGAGAAAACTGATGATAGCCACCATGACTGAGGGGACTCCCGTGAGGGATCATATTCTCAAGATGATGGCTTACTTAAACGAAATACAAGTTCTTGGAGGGGAAATTGATGGGGAAACCCAGGTCGATATCATCCTCCAAACACTGCCCAGAAGTTTTGAGCACTTTCGCCTGAACTATAATATGAATAAAAGGATGTATTCATTGGCGGAACTTCTGACAGAACTTCAGGCAGCCGAAGGGTTGTTTCGTTAACATTCTCAAATTCACTATGCTGAAAATGGTTCTACTTCTAAATCGAAAGGTAAGAAGAAGAAGAAACAAAATGGCTCAGCAAAGAAGGTGAATAAACCTCAAGGTGCAGGACAAAAAGTTGGAATAAAGAAGCCGAAGGGCAAGTGCTTTATTTGCAAGCAGACTGGACATTGGAAGGCGGACTGTCCTCGTAGGAAACAGAACAATAAAGGTATATCTCATACTCTAGTAGTTGAAACATGTTTAGCGGTGTTATCTACCAGCACCTGGTGTGTAGATATGGGAGCCACTGATCATGTCTGCAATTCTTTGCAGGGGTTCCAAGAAACCCGACGACTATTTGATAGAGAGATAACTGTCTACATTGGCAATGCTACTAAGGTGGCGGCTGTTGCAGTGGGAGACGTCTACTTATCATTTGATAGGAATAGAAAATTGGTTTTAAGGAATTGTCTTTATATACCCAGTTTTAGAAAGATTTTAATTTCAGTTTCTAAACTGTATTTGGATGGATATTCAGTTTCCTTTAGTAACAATGTGATTATAAAGAGAAATTAAGTGATTATCTGTTCTGGTGCATTGGTTGGTAATTTATATACTTTAAACCCAATTTCTCCCACAAAGCAAAATATGGAAATTAATAACACATCTTCTAACTCTAATAAGAGAAAAGAACCTTCAGAAATGAACCAAACACATCTTTGGCATCTAAGGCTTGGTCATATTAACTTAAGTAGGATTCAAAGGCTTGTAGCCGATGGACTCTTGGGTCCATTAGAGTTGGAAAACTTTCCAATGTGTGAATCCTACTTGGAAGGTAAGATGACCAAGAGACCTTTTAAGGCCAAGGGGTATAGAGCCAAAGAAGCGTTAGAATTGGTTCATTCTGATTTATGTTGTCCTATGTCTATCCAGGCTAGAGGTGCCTTTGAACATTTGGTCTCTTTTATAGACGATTATTCAAGATATGGATACATTTACCTAATGCGCCGCAAGTCTGAGTGCTTTGATAAGTTCAAAGAGTACAAGGCTGATGTGAAGAAACGTCTAGGTAAAAGTATCAAGACACTACGGTCTGATAGTGGTGGCGAATACCTCTTAGGAGAGTTTAGGAAATACTTATCAGAGGTCGGGATTCAATCCCAATTGTCCGCACCTGGTACACCCCAACAGAATGTTGTGGCAGAACGAAATAATAGGACTCTTATGGAGATGGTTAGATCGATGATGAGTTATTCAGAATTACCAAATTCATTTTGGGGATACGCTCTGGAAACAACAGCGCACATTCTGAACTTAGTACCTTTTAAATCAGTATCTTCTACTCCCACAGAATTATAGAATGGGCAGAAGCCTAGTCTAAGACATATTCGGATTTGGGGTAGTCCAGCACATGTGCTGAAACAAGATGCTGATAAGTTAGAATCTTGTATAGAAGTTCGTATATTTGTAGGGTATCCCAGAGGAACGAAAGGCGGTTTATTTTATAGTCCTAAAGACCAGAAGGTCATTGTTAGCACCAATGCCCAGTTTTTAGAAGAAGACTATATAATGGATCACAAGCCCAGTAGTAAAATTGTTCTAGAAGAACTTAGAGAGGACACGTCCACTTCAGTACCAATAGTACAAGATGAAGTACCACAAGAGACTGCAACACGCGTCACACATCATACACAACCACAGACGGTGCCTCGTCGTAGTGGGAGGGTTGTAAGGCAGCCTGAGAGATTCATGTTTTTGGGTGAGTCTTTGGACTTTATCCCAGGCAAACATGAACCAGATCCCCGGACATTTGATGAAGCACTCCAAGATATAGATGCAATATCTTGGTAAAAGGCAATGAATTCTGAAATAGAATCTATGTATTCTAATAAGGTCTGGGAGCTTGTAGAACGACCTGATGGTGTAAAAGCCATTGGATGCAAGTGGATCTATAAAAGGAAAAGAGGGGCAGATGGGAAGGTAGAAACCTTCAAAGCAAGGCTTGTTGCGAAGGGGTACACTCAGAAAGAGGGAATCGATTATGAGGAGACCTTTTCGCCGGTAGCTATGCTTAAGTCTATTCGGATACTCTTATCCATTGCCGCTCATATGGATTATGAGATTTGACAAATGGATGTCAAGATAGCTTTCCTTAATGGAAGTCTTGAAGAAAACATCCATATGAAGCAACTAGAAGGGTTCATTGAAAAGGACAAAGAGCATCTAGTGTGCAAGCTTAATCGGTCAATTTATGGACTGAAGCAAGCTTCAAGATCTTGGAACATCCGGTTTAATGAAGTAATCTAGTCATATGGATTTATTCAGTGTCCGGATGAGTCTTGTGTATACAAGAAGTGTAACGGAAACATGGTGGTATTTCTTGTACTATACGTAGATGATATTTTGTTAATTGGCAATAATGTCAAGGTATTATCGGATGTAAGGGTATGGTTGTCCAAACAATTTGATATGAAGGACTTAGGAGAATGTGCACACATCCTTGGGATCAAAGTTATAAGGGATCGCAAGAAAAGAATGTTGTGCCTATCCCAAGCTTTATATATAGATACAATCTTTGCTCGTTTTAGCATGCAAAACTCCAAGAAAGGTTTCTTACCTTTTAGGCAAGGAGTAGCCTTATCTAAAGAGATGTCTCCAAAAACATCAAAGGAGATTGAGGACATGAAGGCAGTTCCTTATGCTTCGGCTGTAGGAAGCCTTATGTATGCAATGTTGTGTACAATACCTGATATCTCTTTTGCCGTGGACATGGTTAGCAGATATCAATGTACCCCTGGACAAGGACATTGGACTGCAGTAAAGCATATATTAAAGTACCTGAGAAGGACTAGAGATTATATGCTAGTTTACCAAGCAGATGATTTACTCCCTGTGGGTTACACGGATTCGGACTTCCAATCAGATAGGGACAACAATATGTCTACATCAGGCTATGTGTTTACTTTAGGAGGTGGAGCCATTGCATGGAGGAGTGTTAAGCAGAAATGCGTCTCAGACTCAACCATGGAAGCTGAGTATGTGGCAGCCTCTGAGGCAGCCAAAGAAGCTGTATGGCTCAGGAACTTTCTAATGGACTTAGATGTGATTCCTGGTTTGCCCAAGATCATCACAATTTATTGTGATAATAGTGGAGCAGTTGCAAACTCAAAGGAACCACGAGCCCATAAGGCAAGTAAACATATAGAGCGCAAGTACCACCTGATATGAGACATCGTCAAGCAAGGAGAAGTTGTCGGCGTCAAGATAGCATCAGCAGATAACCTGGCAGATCCTTTCACTAAGGCCCTTCCGGCGAAAGCTATTGATCAGCACGTGGAGGGGATGGGAATCAGATATATGGCAATAGATATGGCAGCTTAGACTTTTAGTATAAGTGGGAGATTGTTGGAGTGTATACTTAAAAGTTTAGCTTTTGTACACATTTATTTTGAAATAAAGAATCACATTGGTCAAATGTTTATATTTATTTGTTAAATGTAATTGTTCAATTAATTTATATAGTAGATAACATGGAGTGTGGAGTCACACTTAGAAGATCATGTTGTCGATTCTCAATAAATTATAAACAGTTACTCACGACTAAGATGGAAAGGAACAAACCATCAGAATAGACGTAGTGTAATTAAGTATTAGTTTATCTTGACTAATATATTACACTAATACACTTTAAGTGTATTGAGTAGGATCATTTAGGTAAGTTCTTTTTGTACTGACTTAGTAAAAGAACTAGACCTTAGTTATTATGGAAGTGTGTGCTCTTAATCCTAATATAATAACAAGCATGTATATTTAATATTTATTTCTTTGACTTATCAAAGGTGAGGTTTAGCTCGATAAATCAATATGCCCGATAAGTTGGAAATGATATTACTTATAGTGTGTATTGTTGATTAAAGAAGGAATCTGTGTCCTAGTTATCTAGGTTGAGAATGTCCCCAAGAGGAGCTCATAAGGATTGCCATGTTAAACCCTGCAGGTGGACCTAGTCCAACATGACAATAAAGTTAAGTGGTACTACTCTTGGACCTAGATATTAATTAAATGAGTTGTCAGTAACTCACTTAATTAGTGGACATTCGTAATCTTAAACACAGGGATACTAACACACTCATAATAAGAAGGAGCCCATAATGTAATTTGGGATTGGTGCGGTAGTGCGGTAATAACTCTCTAGTGGAATGAGTTATTATCGATGAACTTGGGTTGTGTGTTCGGGGCGAGCATGGGATACTCGAGCTCATCGGAAGGCCAAAACCAATTTCTCTTCTAGGTCCCTGTTGTACCCTCAATAAAACCTCAAGTCCATCCAAAGAAAAGCCTATCTTGGTGACCAAGAAAGGGTCGATTCATTGCTTGGTGACCAAGCAATGGCCGGCCACATATTCTCTAGAAGTGGCCGACCCTTGCCTTGGGCAAGGGGGTCGGCCGCAATATTTAAATTAGGAAGGTTGTTTTTGAATTTTTAAATTTTCTCAGATATTTTATAAAAAAAGAGATTTTAAAAATTTATAAAATTTTCCTAATTTAAATTAGGCCACAAGGTTTTGAAAGAGAGTTGTAAAATTTATAAAACTTTCATTTAAAAATAAATATTATTAGAGATGTTTTAAATTTTAAAATTTGGTTTTAAATTTTAAAACTTTCCTTTTAATATCCACATTAGAAAAAAAAAAGAGTTTGTAAAATTTTATTAGAAATTTTCTTCTTTTAAAATTTTATAAAATTTTTTTCTTTCTTTCCTTTTAATAAGTAGCCGGCCACCTTGCTTGGTGCCCAAGCAAGGGGCCGGTCAAATAATTAAACATCAAAAAATAGTTGTTTAATTAATAAATCAATCTAGGATTGATTAATTAAAAGGAAAGAAAAAGAAAAAATTAAAAGGAAATAGGAATGAGTCTAATTTTTTATAAAACTCTTTCCATAATTTTCTGTTGGAAAACTAATATAAAAAGGGGGGAAGGGGAGGCATTGAAAAACAACAATTGATATTGTGGTGTTGGAGATCATCAAGTGGCCGGCCCCTCTCCCTCTCTTCCCTTTGCTGCCTTTTGCTCCTTTGTGGTGGTGGTGGTCGAATTCTAGAGAAGGAGGAGAAGCTTTACGGGTGGTGTTCGTCTTGGAGGATCATCGCCCACACGACGTCCAAGAGGAGGCGAGGGATACGTCAGAAGATCTCGAGGTTTTTAGCATACAACGAAGAGGTATAACTAGTATTTAATTTCCACATTATACTAGTTAATTTTTCTTTGTATAAATACCAAATACAAGGGGCATTCGATTCTTATTTTTTGAATTTAATTTCGATGTTGTGTTCTTTTTATTTTTTCCTTGTGATTTGATTGTTCCTTTTGGTTAACTTAGAGTTATATAAGGAAATTAAATATTAACTTTCCTTAAAAGACTTTATCTAGTCGGTGGTGGTTGCTCCCATATCCAAGAAGGCCAAGTGCCTCGCCATGCAGTACTGGAAGCTAATTTTGGAAACTTATATTTAATTAAATTTATAACCTAGGTGATTTGGATCAAACGTGTTAAGTTCCGCAGGATATCCAAATCTAAACCTAAAATAACATATAAGTTAAACTTGGAATCAAACGTGTTAAGTTTCGCAAGAGATACAAGTTTAACTTAAAAGAACACATGGTAGCTAGGAAAGGTTCAGATCACGTACATAATTTTTATACAGTGGAGTCATTGGGTTTTTCGAGTAGCAACCAACATTTGACTGGATTACTTCATTAGACCAGATGTTCCAAGATCTTGAAGCTTGCTTCAGTCCATAAATGGACCGATTAAGCTTGCATACTAGATGCTCTTTGCCCTTTTCAATGAACCCATCTGGTTGCTTCATACGGATGTTTTCTTCAAGACTTCCATTAAGGAAAGCTGTCTTGACATCCATTTGCCAAATCTCATAATCCATATGAGCGGCAATGGATAAGAGTATCCGGATAGACTTAAGCATAGCTACCGGCGAAAAGGTCTCCTCATAATCGATTCTCTCTTTCTGAGTGTACCCCTTCACAACAAGCCTTGCTTTGAAGGTTTCTACCTTCCCATCTGTCCCTCTTTTCCTTTTATAGATCCACTTGCATCCAATGGCTTTTACATCATCAGGTGGTTCTACAAGCTCCCAGACCTTATTAGAATACAAAGATTATATTTCCGAATTCATTGCCTTTTGCCAAGATACTGCATCTATATCTTGGAGTGCTTCATCATATGTCCGGGGATCTGGTTCATTTTTGCCTGGGATCAAGTCCGAAGACTCTCCAAAAAACATGAATCTCTCGGGCTGCCTTACAACTCTCCCACTACGATGAGGCACCGTCTGTGGTTATGTATCATGTGTGACACGTGTTGCAGTCTCTTGTGGTACTTCATCTTGTACAGTTGGTACTGAAGTAGACATGTCCTCTCTAAGTTCTTCTAAAATAATTTTACTACTGGGCTTGTGATCCATTATATAGTCTTCTTCTAAAAACTGGGCATTGGTGCTAACAATGACCTTCTGGTCTTTAGGACTATAAAATAAACCGCCTTTCGTTCCTCTGGGATACCCCACAAACATACGAACTTTTGTACGAGATTCTAACTTATCAGCATCTTGTTTTAGCACATGTGCTGGACTACCCCAAATCCGAATATGTCTTAGACTAGGCTTCCGCCCATTCCATAATTCTGTGGGAGTAGAAGATACTGATTTAGAAGGTACTAAGTTCAGTATGTGCGCTGCTATTTCCAGAGCGTATCCCCAAAACGAATTTCGTAATTCTGAATAACTCATCATCGATCTAACCATCTCCATAAGAGTCCTATTCCTTCGTTCTGCCACACCATTCTGTTGGGGTGTACCAGGTATGGACAATTGGGATTGAATCCCGGCCTCTGATAAGTAATTCCTAAACTCTCCTAAGAGGTATTCTCCACCACGATCAGACCATAGTGTCTTGATACTTTTACCTAGACGTTTCTCCACATCAGCCTTGTACTCTTTAAACTTATCAAAGCACTCAGACTTGCGGTGCATTAGGTAAATGTATCTATATCTTGAATAATCATCTATAAAATAGACAAAATATTCAAAGCCACCTCTAGCTTGGATAGACATAGGACCACACAAATCAGAATGAACCAATTCTAACACTTCTTTGGCTCTATACCCTTTGGCCTTAAAAGGTCTCTTGGTCATCTTACCTTCCAAGCATGATTCACACGTTGGAAAGTTTTCCAACTCTAATGGACCCAAGAGTCCATCGGCTACAAGCCTTTGAATCCTATTTAAGTTAATATAACCAAGCCTTAAATGCCAAAGATGTGTTTGGTTCATTTCCGAAGGTTTTTTTCTCTTATTAGAGTTAGAAGATGTGTTATTAATTTCCATATTTTGCTTTGTGGGAGAAATTAGATTTAAAGTATATAAATTACCAACCAATGCACCAGAACAGATAATCATTTTATTTCTCTTTATAACCACATTATTACTAAAGGAAACTGAATATCCATCTAAATACAGTTTAGAAACTGAAATTAAATTCTTTCTAAAACTAGGTACATAAAGACAATTCCTTAAAACCAATTTCCTATTCCTATCAAATGATAAGTAGATGTCTCCCACTACAGCAGCCGCCACCTTAGCAGCATTTCCCATGTAGACAGTTATCTCTCTATCAAATAGTCGTCAGGTTTCCTGGAACCCCTGCAATGAATTACAGACATGATCAGTGGCTCCCGTATCTACACACCAGGTGCTGGTAGATAACACCGCTAAACATGTTTCAACTACTAGAGTATGAGATATACCTTTATTGTTCTGTTTCCTACGAGGACAGTCTGCCTTCCAATGTCTAGTCTGCTTGCAAATAAAGCACTTGCCCTTCGGCTTCTTTATTCCAGCTTTTTGTCCTGCACCTTGAGGTTTATTCACCTTCTTTGCTGAGCCATTTTGTTTCTTCTTCTTCTTGCCTTTCAGCTTAGAAGTAGAACCATTTTTAGCATAGTGAATATGAGAATGATGACGAAACAACCCTTCGGCTGCCTGAAGTTCTGTCAGAAGTTCCGCCAATGAATACATCCTTTTATTCATATTATAGTTCAGGCGAAAATGCTTAAAACTTCTGGGCAGCGTTTGGAGGATGATATCGACCTGGGTTTCCCCATCAATTTCCCCTCCAAGAACTTATATTTCGTTTAAGTAAGCCATCATCTTGAGAATATGATCCCTTACGGGAGTCCCCTCAGTCATGGTGGCTGTCATCGGTTTTCTCATTGTCTCTGGCCTAGCAGCCCAATTCTGATGTCCGAAGAGTTCCTTGAGATTGTTCATTATATCATAGGTTGTTGGTAAGTCCTGATGCTGATGTTGCAATACATTTGACATCGAAGCCAAGATGTAACACCGCGCCATCTCATCAGCTTTTACCCATTTACTATGATACTGAATCTCCTCTGGCGTAGAATCATTGCTAGGTGTTTCTGGGCATTCATCTGACTGTACAAACTTATAGCCCTCAGTAGTTAAAACAATGTCCAGGTTTCTTTTCCAATCTATATAGTTGGAACCAGTAAGTCTGTTTTCTTTTAGAATAATGGTCAGTGGGTTGAAAGTCATCCTAAGAATCACAAAATAAATTTTGGTCATAACTCTAAATTTAGAATAATATTGATTCCTCAAACGATACTATTTTAAATTAACCAACACCTTAAAACATCGTAAATTTTGTATGCCACGATAGTGTGGACGTATACAAATTCAACATTTGTAAAAAGAGGGTATAGCCCATTAATTTTATTATCTTGTCAACCTAACTTTTTGACAAATAAAATTAATAGTTAGTTTCCTTCGTTCACACAAATAATAGTAGTGACTCCGATGGGGAGAATACTATTAGACGTGCCTAAGTGTATACCATTACTTGACACTAAGTCCATTAATAAGATTGTGCCCCTTCCAATGGGGAAGATCACATGCTCTTAATTAATTTCCTATAGTCATCTGAAATGAAAGTTTGGTCTAGTGATCTGCAAACAAACTCATCCGATATGGAGGAAGGCACTCAGAGCCAACACGCAAGAGTGTTTGCATTACTTACAAACCAGTAAAGGAGACCGTGGAATTCACTAAAACAAATCCCTCTCCGACTTAGTTATTTAAAGAGAGAAATTTTGCTGATGCTAGCCTACTAAACATGTACACTAACATTCACACACAGCACAATATAAAAGCAATAAATAGAAAAACTAATTTTCAACTATTATGGCTTTTATCTATTGTTGTCCTCCGTGTGTCGTCATCCCTAGCTGCTGCCATCTTTGGCCACCGCCACCGGGTCTAGTTGTCGCATCCATCTTGCTCCTTGTTCCGCTGCGCCACTCTGATCCTCAAAAGGTTCCACGCCTTGCAAGATTTGATCCGCGACATAAATAGAATTTTACATTTTTTGATCCTATATTCCTCGAAGGAATGTACATGTAAACTAGATCGAACATAAAATAAAATTTACATCAATCGATCCTTTATTCCATAAAAGGAATGTACATGTATCTAGATCAAAAAATAAAATCCTAATAAAACTAAATACAGCTCCTGCTGTATTTTATAAAACAATCATGCACACATAATAAATGCCCTTGACATGTCCAAGGGTCCAATCACACACATAATAACTATAAGCCATAATAGTTGGATACTGCATCCACAAAGTTAGCACATCCTACTATTAATCTGCCTAAATTATGTATGACATGTGCATAATTAAACTAATACCAAATACACAGAGGCAAAACCCTATCTCTGATACCAATTATTGGTTGCTACTCGGAAAACCCAATGGCTCCACTGTACAAAAATTTTGTACGTGATCTGAAACTTTCCTAGCTACCATGTGTTCTTTTAAGTTAAACTTGTATCTCCTGCGGAACTTAACACGTTTGATTCCAAGTTTAACATATATGTTCTTTTAGGTTTGGATTTGGATCTCCTGCGGAACTTAATTAACACGTTTGATCCAAATCACCTAGGTTATAAATTCAATTAAATATTAGTTTCCAAAATTGGCTTCCAGTACTGCATGGCGAGGCACTTAGCCTTCTTGGATATGACAATAACCACCACCGACTAGAAAAAGCCTTTTAAGGAAAGTTAATATTTAATTTCCTTATATAACTCTAGGTTAACCAAAAGGAACAATCAAATCACAAGGAAAAAAGAAAAAGAACACAACATCGAAATTAAATTCGATAAACAAGAATCGAATGCCCCTTGTATTTGGTATTTATACAAAGAAAAATTAACTAGTATGATGCAAAAATTAAATACTAGTTATACCTCTTCCTTGTATGCTAAAAACCTCGAGATCTTCTGTCGTATCCATCTCCTCCTCTTGGACGTCGTGTGGGTGACGATCCTCCAAGACGAACACCACCCGGAAAGCTTCTCCTCCTTCTCTAGAATTCGGCCACCACCACCACAAAGGAGCAAAAGAGAGCAAAGGGAAGAGAGGGAGAGGGGTCGGCCACTTGATGATCTCCAACACCACAATATCAATTGTTGTTTTTCAAGGCCTCCCCTTCCCCCTTTTTTATATTAGTTTCCCAACAGAAAATTATGGAAAGAGTTTTATAAAAAATTAGACTCATTCCTATTTCCTTTTAATTTTTTCTTTTTCTTTCCTTTTAATTAATCAATCCAAGATTGATTTATTAATTAAACAACTATTTGTTGATGTTTAATTATTTGACCGGCCCCTTGCTTGGGCACCAAGCAAGGTGGCCGGCCACTTATTAAAAGAGAAAGAAAGAAAAAAATTTTTATAAAATTTTAAAAGAAGAAAACTTCTAATAAAATTTTACAAACTCTCTTTTTTCCTAATGTGGATATTAAAAGGAAAGTTTTAAAATTCAAAACCAAGTTTTAAAATTTAAAACATCTCTAATAATATTTCTTTTTAAAAGAAAGTTTTATAAATTTTACAACTCTCTTTTAAAACCTTGTGGCCTAATTTAAATTAGGAAAATTTTATAAATTTTTAAAATCTCTCTTTTTACAAATTGTAAATATCTAAGAAAATTTAAAAATTTAAAAACAACCTTCCTAATTTAAATATTGCGGTCGGCCCTCTTGTCCAAGGCAAGGGCCGGCCACTTCTAGAGAATATGTGGCTGGCCATTGCTTAGTCACCAAGCAATAAACCGACCCCTTCTTGGACACCAAGATAGGCTTTTCTTAGGATGGACTTGAGGCTTTATTGAGGCTACAACAGGGACCTAGAGGAGAAATTGGTTTTGTCCTTCCGATGAGCTCGAGTATCCCGTGCTCGCCCCGAACACACAACTCAAGTTCATCGATAATAACTCATTCCACTAGAGAGTTATTACCGCACTACCGCACCAATCCCAAATTACATTATGGGCTCCTTCTTATCATGAGTGTGTTAGTCTCCCTGTGTTTAAGATTACGAATGTCCACTAACTAAGTGAGTTACTGACAACTCATTTAATTAATATCTAGCTCTAAGAGTAGTACCACTCAACTTTATTGTCATGTTGGACTAGGTCCACCCGCAGGGTTTAACATGGAAATCCTTATGAGCTCCTCTTGGGGACATTCTCAACCTAGATAACTAGGACACAGATTCCTTCTATCAACAACATACACTATAAATAATATCATTTCCCAACTTATCGGCCATATTGATTTATCGAGCTAAACCTCACCCTTTGATAAGTCAAAGAAATAAATATTAAATATACATGCTTGTTATTATATTAGGATTAAGAGTACACACTTCCATAATAACTAAGGTCTAGTTCTTTTACTAAGTCAGTACAAAAAGAACTTACCTAAATGATCCTACTCAATACACTTAAAGTGTATCAGTATAATTTATTAGTCAAGATAAACTAATACTTAATTACACTACGTCTATTCTGATGGTTTGTTCTTTTCCATCTTAGTCGTGAGCAACTGTTTATAATTTATAGAGAACCGACAACATGATCTTCTAAGTGTGACTCCATAGTCCATGTTATCTACTATATAAATTAATTGAATAATTATATTTAACAAATAAATGTAAACATTTGACCAATGTGATTATTTATTTCAAAATAAATGTGTACAAAAGCTAAACTTTTAAGTATACACTCCAACAAAGGTAATGTTGGATCTCAAATTCTTGCAACTTGGGTAGCAATGATGTACTTCTAGATGCCGCTCATTGCTTATGTTTCTAAATAAGATTTAGAAACATTGCCAACGTTGCAAGAACCTATTGGGTCACACACAAAGAACAAGTGAATGGAGATTATGCTTATATGATGAACCAATTGGATTAGGTTCATGTGATGAATCAAAAATTAGATTAAGAGTAATCTAATTTAGGCTTTTTGAATTAGACTCAATTAGGTTGGATTTAACTCACCAAGGAAGATGAGTGATCAAGTTTGACTTGACCATTTGGAAGTGGAAATATCAAGTTTAACTTGATGCCACCTCATGAAGGATAACTTATCCTACATGGCATGGCTAGCGAACACATCCTTGCCAAATCATCAAGGGAGAGCAAGATTCCTAGTGTGGCCAGCCATATGAATGGAAGATTCATTGGTCGTCCAAATGAATGCATTAAGATTCATTGAATGCAATTAATTGCATTCCTAGTGTGGCTAGCCACATGAATGGAAGTTTCATTGGCCACCCAAATGAATGCATTAAGATTCATTGAATGCATTTAACTGCATTCCTTGTTTGGTCGGCCATATGAATGGAAGATTCATAGGCAATGAATTAATTCATTCGTTTTGTATCATCTTACTTACTTCTTCCTTTCTCCTTCTCCTCTCTTTGCCGAGAGCTCCAAGGAAGACAAGAAAGTTAGTGAGTTTATCCAAGAATAAAGGTAGAGTGATAGTCACATAGAAAAATAAGAGAAGCGTTTGAGATTATATCTTTCTCTTTTCTCCTACCTTTCTTCCAATCCCACCCGAGAGCCCTAGGGAGTGCTAGCACACTTGTGGTGCTCTCTTCTCCATCCTTGAGTGTTAGAGAGCACTTCTTGTTTGTGTGGATACTACTAGAGGTGTGTACGCTTGAACACACTCGATATCCGAAGGACCTTGGATGAGCGGGATTTGCGAAGGGCTTCGTTTCAAAGGTATAACACTCACCATGTAGATCTAAAGTAGATCGATCGAGAGTAGGAAATAAGTACATGAATTTTATTAATTTTTCGTACGGATCCGTGGCTAGCATTCGGGGTTTCCACAATGCAAAATGCGGTTTTTGCGACTCGAATAGCTAATAATGGTATTAGAGCCACATGCGAACTTGTACTTGTTTCTATTTTTGTTTTATGAAAAAGTTTCATTTCTATAAGTCTCTATGATTTTACTAATCTTATGGATTTTTATGAGTAATTTTCTAGAAGAAGCGAAGCAACTAGTGTTTGGTCACTTGGAGGCTTCGACGATCGAAAAAAACCTTCCGTAACGGCAAGGTCTTGCCCAAACAAATTTATTTTGTTTGGGAGAGCGACTTAAGGCACTGTAGGATTGCTTAGGAACACTCGCGATGGTTATATAGCGAGTAGGGGTGCTGCCCCTAACCCCGCAAGGGGCTTTGTTCCGCGATTGCGCCCGAAAATCGCTAATCAGAACTGCCAGGAAGTTGTAACTTGTAAAATAGATAAAATAGTAGTAAAATTATTGAAATTTATATAAAATACATAATTTAGAATTATGTGTGATGTTGTTATGATGATGGCCCAAAAGACCCAATATGATTGGTTAATAATGTGTTGTAATTCATAATATGGCCTGCGCGCCATCTTTGTATTGTGCGTGTTGTATTTGTTACGCGACCTGCGTGTCGTGCCCTCTCTTTTATATTCTAGTTGTAAAATAGTTTTAGACTCGAATGTAACTTGATTTTCACATTTGTAATGTACAAAATTGAAGCCGTGGAAGGTCCACTCAAGGAGGAGTTACGAGGAGGCTGAAGTCAACACATGGTGGTCAAAGAAGGCGCTTGATGAAGCGGCTAACCCTAGGTTGACCATCCGATCTTCTCATTCACTTAAGAAGATCGTAGTAGGGCCATGATCTCATCACAATTTAATTAAATAGTTTACTAATATATATATATATATATATATATATATATCATTGCTCTTGTATGTGATGCATGCTAATTTATTGAAATTAGTGCCTTTATGCGTATTTGATACACATCCTCGATTAGATTAGATCATAATCGAATCAACTCGATAAATGCCTAACAAGTTTTGATACCCATCACTACCTCGATCATATGTTGTTGTTGAATCTGCCAAAGCAGAGCAACACATTTTATCTTGGTTGGGTGCAGAGGAACAACCTTGGTCCCGCCTATCAAAGCTTGGGTGAGAACAAACTCAATTAGATTGAGTCAAACTAGTTAACTCAATTGGATCAAGTAAACTATAGGCATATTCCAACCATTGGAAAGATAGGATAAAGTTCGCTTTATACTAAAACTTGGGCGATTTAGCCAAAGCTAACTCAAGTTTTATTATAAATGAGGGCCTTTATTCTATAAACAAGAGTTGCATAGAGATGTAATTGATAATTAGTTATCTACCGATCATACTAGGTCTTAGGCGATTTAGCCAAAGCTAACTCAAGGCGTAGTATGATGTGGATCTTGTCCCATGAGTATTATAACTACTTGGTGGAATCTAGTATTGTGGTTTGACCACATCCATGACTTGATTCTACAAAGATCCTATAATTCAGTGGGAGCATCATTTAGTTAAAGGCCTAATTAAATAATAAAAAGGAATATGATATTTACTTTCTGTTTTAATTTCTGTTGTAGATTATCATGACGTCAAATACAAACTCTTTCTCCCAGCGTTCTGTCCTTGAGAAGGACAAGCTCAATGGAGCTAATTTCCTGGACTGGTACAGAAATCTGAGAATCGTTCTCACACAAGAACGTAAACTGTACGTTCTGGAGCAGCCCATTCCGGAGGCACCTCCTGCCAATGCCACACGAGCTGATCGAGATGCTTACAAGAAGCATCAAGATGATGCATTAGATGTGTCGTGTCTCATGCTCGTAACCATGAACTCTGAGCTTCAGAAGCAACACGAGTTGATGACTGCTTATGATATGGTTGTACGTCTTCGTCAACTACATCAAGGACAAGCACGGCACGAGAGATTCAAGATCTCTAAGGCACTATTTCAGTGCAAGATGCAAGCTGGAACTCCCATAGGTGCATATGTACTCAAGATGATTGGGTATATAGAAAACCTATAGAGGTTGGTGTTAGTTAGAGACCTAGAGCCAATCATTTGATGATTGTATTATGGACTTGTTGTATCATATTCTTAAATAAATAAAGACATTTGTTTTTGGTTATTATACTTACTTGTATTGGTGCCAAATAAACTAAGTATAATTGCATCCTTAAGTAGAAGGTTCTCACCTATATCAATCGGTTAGTTGAACCGATAGTGAGATGATATTGGGAACACTACTCTTAATCATTCCTAATTGAGTATTAACATTCAGGGACAATGTTAATGCAATAACACTAGCATGTAGGTCAACTCGATGACTTGATCTCACAAGTCATGGATATAGAGATATCAAGTTGACACATGGGTATGCATTGGAGAATGTATACTGAATGACCCGCCATGAGAAAGTATCATGGATCGTTATATGAGTGTCATATACTTTCTCATGTGGCTATTAGTATGACTACTAGTCCTTGGACCTGAAGTTACCATGGTTCCCTACATAAGGAGTTATGTACTTTGGTTTCTTCAAACATCACCCGTAACTGGGTGGACTATAAAGGCGATTACTGGGTATGTAACGAATTATGCAGTGGGATGTGAGTGATGTAGATGGGATCTATCCCTCCTATATGACGGGAGCGACATCGATATTCTTGATAGAGTGAGACCACGAAGTGCATGGCCATGCCCAAATGAGTCAATATGAGATATTGAGCTCATTTGATTTAGTGAGTCTAACTTGGAGATCAAGATTTAGATTGGTCAGAGGATGACACGGTCTATGCCTCACATTGATCAATCTAGATGTCTAGGATAGAAGGACATTTGTCATATATTGTGAGGAGTCACAATTAGTAGTCACAAGGTGATGTTGGATCTCAACATTCTTGTAACTTGGGTAGTAATGATGTGTTGCTAGATACCGCTCATTACTTATGCTCCTAAATGGGTTTAGGGGCATTGCCAACGTTACAAGAACCTATAGGGTCACACACTAAGGACAATTAGATGGAGATTAGGTTCATATGATGAACCAAGAGGATTAGATTCATGTGATGAATCAAATTGGATTAAGAATAATCCTAATTGGGCTAATTGAGTTGGACTCAAGTTGATTCATGTGTTCAATGAGTCTAATTTAGATTATGACTCATTGAATCAATTTAATTAAATGAATTAGATTCATTATATTAAATTGGCTTGAATTAAATGGTTGGATTAGATCAACCATGAGAGAGATTAAGTCAAGTTTGACTTGACTTGAGAGGAAGAGGAAGAGTCAAGTTTGACTTGACTTTATGCCACATCATTTGTGACTTGGCATTAAGTGGCCAATGATGATGTGCCACATCATCAGAGTTAACACATGTGTG
Source organism: Zingiber officinale (assembly GCF_018446385.1). Classification (NCBI taxonomy): domain Eukaryota; kingdom Viridiplantae; phylum Streptophyta; class Magnoliopsida; order Zingiberales; family Zingiberaceae; genus Zingiber; species Zingiber officinale. Next base: position 32,953,868 of record NC_055999.1, on the reverse strand, counting down.
TGCCACCTAATGGAGGTTACAAATTCCCTTTGCTTTAATGTGGCCGGCCACATTAATGAGAGGAGTTACACTTTGTTGTGGCCGACCACTAAGGGGAATGAATGAGATTCATTTTCATTCAAGGCATTTTTTATCCATCTTCTTCCTTGCTCTTTCTTCTTGCTCTTCCTTTCCTCATCTTGCCGAGACCTTCTTGGAGTGCTAGCACACTCTAAGGTTCTCCCTCCATCGATTTGTTCGTGTGGATACTTCTAGAGGTCTACTTTGACAATCTTGAGATCCGTCACCTTGGATGAGCGGGATTTGCGAAAGGCGCACATCAAGGATAAAACTCATACTCTAATGTAGATCTAGAGTTTGTAAACTCATACTCGTAATGTTTTCGAAATTTTATTCTTCACATGGATCCGGTGGAGGGGGTTTCGGGGTTTCCGTGATGCGAAAAAGGGGTTTTCGCGGCCCGAAAGACCCAACAGTTGGGATTCCCACTTGGCCAAGAGCTGGCCACTGACTTGATCTTGCAATCCTTGCCAGAGGGTTATAGTCAATTCGTCATGAATTACAACATGAACGAAATTGACAAGCCACTGCCTGAGCTACTTAGCATGTTAAGAACTGCTGAGCTCAACCTTAAGAAGGTTAAGCCTAACTCCATTTTGATGGTGAACAAGCATAAAGGTAAGGGCAAGCCTTGTTGGGTTTTTCGGGCCGTGAAAACCACTTTTTCGCGTCGCGGAAACCCCGAAACCCCCTAGCCATTGGATCCGTGCGAAGAAAACTTTCGAAAATTTGAGTACGAGTTTCAAACTATGATGTACAGTAGATCTACAAAGGAAAAACATTTTATACCTTTGATGTGTGCCCTTCGCAATCCCGTAAGTCCAAGGTACGCCGGATCTCGAAGTTGTCAACGTAGACAACTCTCTAGTGATATCCACACGAACAAGATGTGTTCTCTAACACTCAAGGATGGAGAAGAGAGCACCATAAGTGTGCTAGCACTCTCTAGGGCTCTCGGGTAGGATTGGAAGAAGAAGAAAGAAAAAGAAGAGAACACACTCCTCTAAAATCTCTATGTGACTTTCACTAACCTTTCTTCTTGGATTAGATTCACTCTCCTTTCTTCTCCCTTGCTTGAAACCCACGACCAAGAGAAGAGAAGGAGCAAGAAGAGAGCTTAGGAGGAGGAAGATCACTTGAATGAGAGTTACACTTGCAAAATGAAACTCTGTTCATCTAATTAAGTGGTTTGTAACCTCCATGGGATACCAAGAGTCACAACTCTTGGTAACTCCCTTGAGGTGGCACTTCACTTAAGTAACCATGATGATGTGGAGCATCATCATTGGTCCACTTAATGCCAACTCACCAATGAGGTGGCATAAAGTCAAGTCAAACTTGACTCTTCATCTTCCTCTCAAGTCAAGTCAAACTTGACTTAATCTCTCTCATGGTTGATCTAATCCAACTATTTAATTCAAGCCAATTTAATATAATGAATCTAATTCATTTAATTAAATTGATTCAATGAGTCATAATCTAAATTAAACTCATTGAACACATGAATCAACTTAAGTCCAACTCAATTAGCCCAATTAGGATTACTCTTAATCCAATTTTATTCATCAGATGAATGTAATCCTCTTGGTTCATCATATGAACCTAATCTCCATCCACTTGTTCTTTGTGTGTGACCCAATAGGTTCTTGTAACATTGGCAATGCCCCTAAACTCATTTAGAAACATAAGTAATGAGCGGTATCTAGCAATACATCATTACTACCCAAGTTACAAGAATGTTGAGATCTAACATCACCTTGTGACTACTAATTGTGACTCCTCACAATATATGACAAGTGTCCTTCTATCCTAGACATCTAGATTGATCAATGTGAGGCATAGACCGTGTCATCCTCTAATCAATCTAAATCTTGAACTCCAAGTGGACTCACTCAATCAAATGAGCTCAATATCTCATATTGACTCATTTGGGCATGGCCATGCACTTCGTGGTCTCACTCTATCAAGAATATCGATGTCGCTCCCATCATATAGGAGGGATAGATCCCATCTACATCACTCACATCCCTCTGCATAATTCATTACATACCAGTAATCGCCTTTATAGTCCACCCAGTTACGGGTGACATTTGACGAAACCAAAGTACATAACTTCTTATGTAGGGATCCATGGTGACTTCAGGTCCAAGGACTAGTAGTCATACTAATAGCCACATGAGAAAGTATATGACACTCATATAATGATCCATGATACTTTCTCATGGCGGGTCATTCAGTATACATTCTCCAATGCATACCCATGTGTCAACTTGATATCTCTATATCCATGACTTGTGAGATCAAGTTATCGAGTTGACCTACATGCTAGTCTTATTGCATTAACATTGTCCCTGAATGTTAATACTCGACTAGGAATGATTAAGAGTAGTGTTCCCAATATCATCTCACTATCGGTTTAACTAACCGATTGATATAGGTGAGAACCTTCTACTCAAGGATGTTATTATACTTAGTTTACTTGACACCAATACAAGTAAGTATAATAACCAAACACTAAATGCCTTTATTTATATAGAATATGATACAACAAGTCCAAAATACAATCATCAAATGATTGGCTCTGGGGCTCTAGCTAACAATCTCCCACTAGCACTAGTGCCAATCAGTGTAGGCTCTAAGCCCCAATGACCTAGTGTGACCATCATGCTTTCTCTGTGCCAAAGCCTTGGTCAAGGGATCTGTGATGTTAGCCTCTGTAGGTACTCTGTAAATTTTCACATCTCCTCTCTCGATGATCTCTCGAATGAGATGGAAGCGCCGTAGTATGTGTTTGGTCCGCTGGTGTGTGCGAGGTTCCTTCGCCTGTGTTATAGCTCCATTGTTGTCACAATAGAGCTCAATAGGGTCAGCAATGCTAGGAACCACCCCAAGTTCAGTGATGAACTTGTGAATCCAAACTGCCTCCTTTGCTGCCTCTGATGCAGCAATATACTCGGCCTCTGTCGTTGAATCAGCTACTGTGTCCTGCTTCGAACTCTTCCAGCTCACAGCACCACCATTAATGTAAAATACGAATCCCGACTGCGATCTATAGTCATCCTGGTCGGTCTAGAAGCTAGCATCACTGTAACCCTTTACAGCTAGCTCATCATCGCCTCCATATATCAAAAAATATTCTTTAGTCCTTCTTAAGTACTTAAGAATATTCTTGACCGCTATCCAGTGACTTTCACCTGGATCTGACTGGTATCTGCTCGTCATTCTCAAAGCATACGAGACATCAGGCCGAGTACATAGCATGGCGCACATGATCGATCCTATGGCTGAGGCATAAGGGATCTGATCCATGCGGTCTCTCTCCTCTCTAGAAGAGGGACCTTGAGTCTTCAAAAGACTCACGCCATGTGACATCGGCAGAAATCCCTTCTTGGAGTTCTGCATGGCAAACCGAAGGAGTACCTTGTCAATATATGTACTATGACTTAGGCCAAGTAATCTCTTAGATCTATCTCTATAGATCTGTATCCCTAGAATGCGGGATGTCTCGCCTAAGTCCTTCATTGAGAAGCAACTCCCTAGCCAGGTCTTGACAGACTGAAGCATAGGGATGTCCTTCCCAATGAGTAGTATGTCATCCACATACAATATGAGGAAGACAACTATATCCCCTACAACCTTCTTGTAGATACAAGGCTCATCTTCGTTCTTGATGAAACCAAACCGTTTGATTGCATCATCGAATCGAAGATTCCAGCTCCGAGAAGCTTGCTTTAGTCCATAAATGGATCTATGCAGCTTGCATGCTCTGCTAGTATACTTTGGATCTACAAAACCCTCAGGTTGTGTCATGTACACATTCTCGAGTAGGTTTCCATTCAGAAACATGGTTTTGACGTCCATCTGCCAGATCTCGTAATCGTGGTAAGCTGCAATAGCAAGCATGATCCGAATGGACTTAAACATCGCTACTAGAGAAAAGGTTTCATCATAGTCAATACCATGAATCTGCTTGAAACCTTTAGCTACCAAGCGACCCTTATAGATAAGTCCATCCATGTCAGTCTTTCTCTTAAAGACCCACTAATACCCAATGGGTTTTACCCCTTCAGGTGGATCAACCAAAGTCCATACTTGGTTGGTGTACATGGATTCCATCTCGGATCTCATGGCCTCTAGCCATTTCTCAGAATCTGGTCTCATCATAGCTTCCAGATAAGTGGTAGGCTCATCCTCTATGAGCACAATGTCATCATGGTCAGACAAGAGAAATGAGTATCTCTCAGGCTGACGACGTACTCTATCAGACCTGCGAAGAGGTATGTCTACTTGAACTGGTTGTTGTTCCTCAACTCCTTGTGGAACAACATCATCCACAACACTTTGTGGTTCCAGTTCAACTTCCATCGAGGCTTCAGTGCTATTGTTCGCATCTTGAACTTCTTCAAGATCGAACGTGCTCCCACTAGTCTTTCTAGAAACAAAGTCCCTTTCTAGAAAGACCCCAGTTTTTGCCACAACTACCTTGTGCTGACTGGGAATGTAGAAGTAATATCCCTTAGTTTCTTTAGGATATCCAATAAAGTAGCACTTGTCGGATTTGGGTCCTAACTTGTCTGAGACTTGACGTCAAACGTAAGCCTCACAACCCCAAATTCTCATGAAAGACACCTGGGCATCTCTCCCAGTCCATATCCTATATGGTGTCTTTATCACGGCCTTGGATGGAACTCGGTTGAGTATAAAAGCTGCCGTGTCTAGAGCATAGCCCCAAAGGTATGTCGGAAGATCTGTGTGACTCATCATAGATCGTACCATATCTAATAGGGTACGATTCCTCCTTTCGGATACACCATTCCACTGTGGTGTTCCAGGAGGAGTGAGTTGGGATAGAATCCCACACTAAGCTAGATAGTCACGGAACTCATGGCTAAGATATTCTCCACCTCAATTGGATCGAAGTATCTTAATACTCTTGCCAAGCTGGTTCTGTACTTCATTCTTGAATTCTTTGAACTTTTCAAAGGATTCTGACTTATGTGTCATCAAGTACACATAACCATATCTACTGAAGTCATCAGTAAACATGATGAAGTATCTATAACCGCCTCTAGCAGCAACATTGAAAGGGCCACATACATCACTATGTATGAGTCCTAACAAATCAGTTGCTTTCTCGCTATGCCCACTAAAGGGAGTCTTGGTCATCTTGCCTCGTATGCATGACTCGCATATCTCATATGATTCAAAATCAAATGAGTCCAACAAACCATTCTTATGGAGCTAGGATAAGCGCTTGTCATTTATATGACCTAAGCGATAGTGCCAGAGGTAGATTTGGTTCATGTCATTTGACTTGAACCTCTTGGTATTTATGTTATAGATAGGGCTCTCAAGGTCTAGAATATAGAGTCCGTTTATCAGAGGTGCACTACAATAGAACATATCATTTAAATAGACGGAACAATATTTGTTCTTTATTATAAACAAAAATCCTTTCTTGTCCAAACAAGAAACTGAAATTATGTTCTTAGTCAAGGCAGGCACATAACAACAATAATCTAATTCTAGTACAAGCCCAGAGGGAAGAGATAGATGGTAAGTTCCTACAGCAATAGCAGCAACCCGTGCTCCATTGCCTACTCGTAGGTCTATCTCACCCTTCGTCAATGCCCTGCTATTCCTCAGCACTTGTACATTAGTACAAATGTGCGAAGCACATCCGGTATCTAATACCCACGATGAAGAAATAGAGAGGTTGACTTCTATAACATGTATACCTGAAGTAGAAATCTTATTTCTCTTCTTCTTAAGATCTTCCAAGTATTCTTTGGAGTTCCTTTTCTAGTGCCTTGCTTGTCCTTGATATAGGTGACAAAGATGTTCAACCATATCGTAAGCGCCCATCAACTCATGTTGCTTCTGAAGCTCAGTGTTCATGGTTGCGAGCATAAGACAAGACACATCTAATGCGTCATCTTGATGCTTCTTGTAAGCATCTCGGTCTGCTCGCGTGGCAGTGGCAGGAGGAGCCTCCGGAATGGGCTGCTCCAGAACGTACAGTTTACGTTCTTGGGTGAGAACTATTCTCAAGTTCCTGTACCAGTCCAGGAAATTTGCTCCGTTGAGCTTGTCCTTCTTAAGGACAGATCGCAGAGAGAAAGTGTTCGTATTTGACGTCATGGCAATTCTACAACAGAAATAAATGCAGAAATAAGTATCATATTCTTAATCATTTAATTAGGCCTTTAACTAAATGATGCTCCCACTGAATTCTATAATTCATGTGGGACAAGATCCACATCATACTAACCCTTGAGTTAGCTTTGGCTAATACGCCCAAGATTTAGTATGATCGGTAGGTAACGATTACCAATTACATCTCTATGCAACTCTTGTTTATAGGATCAAAATCCGCATTTATATTAAAACTCAAGTTAGCTTTGGCTAATACGCCCGAGAGTTAATATAAACGTGAATTTGTCCTACCTTTCCAACCGTTGGAAAAATGCCTACAGTTGTACTCGATCCAACCGAGTTAACTAGGAATACTCAATCTAATTGAGTTGCACTCACCCATGCGTTGATAGGCGGGACCAAGATTGTCCCTCCGTACCCTACCAAGATAGTATGTGTTGCTCTGCTTTGGCAGATTCAACAACAACATGCAATCGAGGTAGTGGTAGGTATCACGGCATGGTAGGCATTACGAGTTGACATGATTTAGATCTAATCTAAACGATGATGCATATCATATACTCGATAGATCTAATCTAATCGAAGGGTGCATCATGTGCACGATTTAGATCTAATCTAATCGCTAGGCACTAATTAACTACTTAATTAAACATGCATCACATACATATAAGCAATTAATTAAATTATTTTGTGATTGTGTCATGGCCCTACTACGATCTTCTCAAGCCAATGAGAAGATCGGATGGTCAACCTAAGGTCAACAACTTCTCAAGCTTCTTCCTTTGACCACCTTGTGTTGCTCGCGCCCTCCTCGTAACTCCGTCTCGTGTGAACCTTCCACCGCTTCAAAATTACATTACAATTTTGAAACTCGAGTTACATTCGAGTCTAAATCTAATTTACAACCAGAATATAAGAGAAAGGCACGACGCACAGGCCGTGAAAATAAAATAAAAATAAAATAAATACAGCACGCACATCACATAACGGCACACAGGCCGTATTATGAATTACAACACATTTCCAAATCCAATTTGGGTCGTTTGGGCCATGACTATCACAAAATTAATATATAATTCAAAATTATATATTTCTATAATTTTCTGTAATTTGTTTTATAATTTTACAGATTTTATGAGTAAATTTTTTCCGGCGGTCCCGATTAGCGATTTCAGGCGCAATCGCGGAGCAAATCCCCTTGCGGGGTTAGGGGCAGTACCCCTACCCGCGATCTAACCATCGCGAGTTGCTCCTAAGCAATCCAAGAGCGCCTTAGCCCGCTGTCCCAAAAAATTTTTGGGGCAAAACGTTGCCGTTTTGAAAAATTCTTCTCGGTTGTCGAAGCCTATAAGTGCCGAAACACTTGTGCTTCGCTTCTACGAGAAAAATACCCATAAAAAATCTAAAATCCATAAAATTACAGAATATCACAGAACTGAATTTTTGTCATAAAAACAAAAACTAAACTCGTACAAGCTTCGCACGTGGCTCTGATACCACTGTTGGGTTTTTCGGGCCGCGAAAATCACTTTTTCGCGTCGCGGAAACCCCGAAACCCCCTAGCCATTGGATCCGTGCGAAGAAAACTTTTGAAAATATGAGTACGAGTTTCAAACTATGATCTACAGTAGATCTATAAAGGAAAAACATTTTATACCTTTGATGCGTGCCCTTCGCAATCCCGTAAGTCCAAGGAACGCCGGATCTCGAAGTTGTCAACGTAGACAACTCTCTAGTGATATCCACACGAACAAGATGTGTTCTCTAACACTCAAGGATGGAGAAGAGAGCACCACAAGTGTGATAGCACTCTCTAGGGCTCTCGGGTAGGATTGGAAGAAGAAGAAAGAAAAAGAAGAGAACACACTCCTCTAAAATCTCTATGTGACTTTCACTAACCTTTCTTCTTGGATTAGATTCACTCTCCTTTCTTCTCCCTTGCTTGAAACCCACGACCAAGAGAAGAGAAGGAGCAAGAAGAGAGCTTAGGAGGAGGAAGATCACTTGAATGAGAGTTACACTTGCAAAATGAAACTCTTTTCATCTAATTAAGTGGTTTGTAACCTCCATGGGATACCAAGAGTCACAACTCTTGGTAACTCCCTTGAGGTGGCACTTCACTTAAGTAACCATGATGATGTGGAGCATCATCATTGGTCCACTTAATGCCAACTCACCAATGAGGTGGCATAAAGTCAAGTCAAACTTGACTCTTCATCTTCCTCTCAAGTCAAGTCAAACTTGACTTAATCTCTCTCATGGTTGATCTAATCCAACTATTTAATTCAAGTCAATTTAATATAATGAATCTAATTCATTTAATTAAATTGATTCAATGAGTCATAATCTAAATTAGACTCATTGAACACATGAATCAACTTGAGTCCAACTCAATTAGCCCAATTAGGATTACTCTTAATCCAATTTGATTCATCAAATGAATCTAATCCTCTTGGTTCATCATATGAACCTAATCTCCATCCACTTGTTCTTTGTGTGTGACCCAATAGGTTCTTGTAACATTGGGAATGCCCCTAAACTCATTTAGAAACATAAGCAATGAGCGGTATCTAGCAATACATCATTACTACCCAAGTTACAAGAATGTTGAGATCCAACATCACCTTGTGACTACTAATTGTGACTCCTCACAATATATGACAAGTGTCATTCTATCCTAGACATCTAGATTGATCAATGTGAGGCATAGATCATGTCATCCTCTAATCAATCTAAATCTTGAACTCAAAGTAGACTTACTCAATCATATGAGCTCAATATCTCATATTGACTCATTTGGGCATGACCATGCACTTCGTGGTCTCACTCTATCAAGAATATCGATGTCGCTCCCGTCATATAGGAGGGATAGATCCCATCTACATCACTCACATCCCTCTGCATAATTCGTTACATACCCAGTAATCACCTTTATAGTCCACCCAGTTACAGGTGGCGTTTGACGAAACCAAAGTACATAACTCCTTATGTAGGGATCCATAGTGACTTCAGGTCCAAGGACTAGTAGTCATACTAATAGCCACATGAGAAAGTATATGACACTCATATAACAATCCATGATACTTTCTCATGGTGGGTCATTCAGTATACATTCTCCAATGCATACCCATGTGTCAACTAGATATCTCTATATCCATAACTTGTGAGATCAAGTCATCGAGTTGACCTACATGCTAGTCTTATTGCATTAACATTGTCCCTGAATGTTAATACTCGACTAGGAATGATTAAGAGTAGTGTTCCCTATATCATCTCACTATCGGTTCAACTAACGGATTGATATAGGTGAGAACCTTCTACTCAAGGATGTTATTATACTTAGTTTATTTGTCTCCAATACAAGTAAGTATAATAACCAAACACCAAATGCCTTTATTTATATAGAATATGATACAACAAGTCCAAAATACAATCATCAAATGATTGGCTCTAGGGCTCTAGCTAACAAGCCTAAGGGTAAGGAAAAGTCCCAAGCCAAGGGCAAAGGGAAGTTACTAAAACTGGAGGGGTTGCCAAGGATGCTACATGCTTCCACTGCGGTCAGACCGGGCACTGGAAGAGGAACTGTAAAGTATACCTCGAAGATCTTAAGAAGAAGAGAAGTGAGACTTCTACTTCAGGTATGTATGTTATAGAAGTCAATCTATCTATTTCTACATCATGGGTATTGGATACTGGATGTGTTACTCACATTTGTACTAATGTGCAGGCGCTGAGAAATAGCAGGGCATTGACAAAGGGCGAGTTGGACCTACGAGTAGGCAATGGAGCACAGGTTGCTGTTGTTGCTGTAGGGACTTATTTTCTATCTCCGCCCTCTGGGCTTGTACTAGAATTAGATGAATGTTGTTATGTGCCTGCTTTAACTAAGAACGTCATTTCAGTTTCTTGTTTAGACAAGAAAGGTTTTCATTTATGATAAAGAACAAATGTTGTTCAGTTTATTTAAATGATATGTTCTATTATAGTGCACCTCTGATGAACGGACTCTATATTCTAGACTTGGAAAACCCTATCTATAACATAAGTACCAAAAGGTTCAAGTCAAATGACATGAACCAAACCTATCTCTGGCATTGTCGCTTAGGTCACATAAATAAGAGTCGCTTATCCCAGCTCAATAAAGATGGTTTGCTGGACTCATTTGATTTTGAATCATATGAGACATACGAGTCATGCCTACTAGGCAAGATGACTAAAACTCCCTTTAGTGGACACAGCGAAAGAGCAACAGACTTATTAGGACTTATACATAGTGATGTATGTGGCCCTTTCAATGTCGCTGCCAGAGGTGGTTATAGGTACTTCATTACATTTACTGATGACTTCAGTAGATATGGTTATGTGTATCTGATGACACATAAATCAGAATCCTTTGAAAAGTTCAAGGAATTCAAGAATGAAGTACAAAACCAGCTTGGCAAGAGTATCAAGATACTTCGATCAGATCGAGGTGGTGAAGACCTTAGCCATGAGTTTCGTGACTATCTAGCTGAGTGTGAGATTCTATCCCAACTCACTCCTCCTGGAACACCACAGTGGAATGGTGTATCCGAAAGGAGGAATCGTACCCAATTAGATATGGTTCGATCTATGATGAGTCACATAGATCTTCCTATATCCTTTTGGGGATATGCTCTAGACACAGTAGCCTTTACACTTAACCGTGTTCCATCTAAAGCTGTGATAAAGACACCATATACGATATGGACTGGGAGAAATCCTAAGATGTCTTTTATGAGGATTTGGGGTTGTGAGGCTTACGTTCGACGTCAAGTCTCGGACAAACTGGGACCCAAATCTGATAAGTGCTATTTTATAGGATATCCCAAGGAAACGAAGGGATATTACTTCTATATTCCCAGTCAGCACAAAGTGTTTGTAGCTAAGACTAGGGTTTTTCTAGAAAGGGATTTTGTTTCTAGAAAAACTAGTGGGAGTACGTTCAATCTTGAAGAAGTTCAAGATATGGATCATAGCACTGAGGCATTAATGGAAGTTGAATTGGAATCACAAAGAGTTGTGGATGATGAGAATGTTGCACAAGGAGTTGAGCAACAACCAGTTCATGTAGACATACCTCTTCGCAGATCTGATAGAGTACGTCGTCAGCCTGAGAGATACTCATTTCTCTTGTCTAACCCTGATGATGCTATGCTCATTGAGAATGAGCCTAACACCTATCAGGAAGCTGTGATGAGACCAGATTCTGAGAAATGGCTAGAGGCCATGAGATCCGAGATGGAATCCATGTACACCAACCAAGTATGGACTTTGGTTGATCCACCTGAGGGCATCAAACCCATAGGGTGTAAGTGGATCTTTAAGAGAAAGACTGACATGAATGGACTTATCTATAAGGGTCACTTGTTAGCTAAAGGTTTCAAGCAAATTCATGGTATTGACTATGATGAAACCTTTTCTCCAGTAGCGATGTTTAAGTCCATTAGGATCTTCCTTGCTATTGCAGCATACCACGATTATGAGATCTTGCTGAAGGATGTCAAAATCACGTTTCTAAATGGAAACCTGCTCGAGGATGAGTACATGACACAACCTGAGGGTTTTGTAGATCCACAACATAATGGCAGAGTATGCAAGCTGCATAAGTCCATTTATGGACTAAAGCAAGTTTCTCGGAGCTGGAATCTTCGATTCAATGATGCGATCAAACAGTTTGGTTTCATCAAGAATGAAGATGAACCTTGTGTCTACAAGAAGGTTGTTGGGAGCACAATTGTCATCCTTGTATTGTATGTGGATGACATACTACTCATTGGGAACGACATCCCTTTGCTGCAGTCTGTAAAGACTTGGCTAGGGAATTATTTCTCAATGAAGGACTTAGGTGAAGCAGCTCATATTCTAGGCATACAGATCTATAGAGATAGATCTAAGAGAGTGCTTGGACTAAGTCAGAGTACATATATTGACAAGGTACTGCTACGGTTTGCCATGCAGAACTCCAAGAAGGGATTTCTGCCGATGTCACATGGTGTGAGTCTTTCGAAGACTCAAAGTCCCTCTTTTAGAGAGGAGAGAGACCGCATGGATCAGATCCCTTATGCTTCAGCCATAGAATCTATCATGTACGCCATGCTATGTACTCGTCCTGATGTCTCGAATGCTTTGAGCATGATGAGCAGATACCAATCAGATCCAGGTGAAAGTCACTGGATAGCGGTCAAGAATATTCTTAAGTACTTGAAAAGGACTAAAGAATATTTCTTGATATATGGATGTGATGATGAGCTAGCTGTAAAGGGTTACAGTGATGCTAGCTTCCTAACTGACCAGGGTGATTATCGATCGCAGTCAGGGTTCGTGTTTTGCATAAATAGTGGTGCTGTGAGCTGGAAGAGTTCGTAGCAGGACACAGTCGCTGATTCTACAATAGAGGTCGAGTATATTGCTGCATCAGGAGCAGCAAAGGAGGCAGTTTGGATCCACAAGTTCATTACTGAGCTTGGGGTGGTTCCTAGCATAACAGATCCTATTGAGCTCTATTGTGACAACAATGGAGCAATTGCGCAGGCTAAGGAACCTCGCTCACACCAGCGGACCCAACACATACTATGGCGCTTCCATCTCATTCGAGAGATCATCGATAGAGGAGATGTGAAGATTTGTAGAGTATCCACAGAAGCTAACGTCGCAGATCCCTTGACCAAGGCATTGGCACAGAGAAAGCATGATGATCACACTAGGTCATTGGGCCTTAGAGCCTACACTGATTGGCACTAGTGCTAGTGGGAGATTGTTAGTTAGAGTCCTAGAGCCAATCATATGATGATTGTTGTATGGACTCATTGTATCATATTTTTATGTATATAAAGGCATTTGTTTTTGGTTATTATTCTTACTTGTATTGGTGCCAAATAACTAAGTATAATAGCGTCCTTGAGGAGAAGGTTCTTATCTATATCAATCGATTGGTTGAATCGATAGTGAGATGGTATAGAGAACACTACTCTTAATCATTCCTAGTCAAGTATTAACATTCTGGGACAATGTTAATGCGACGAGACTGGCATGTAGGTCAACTCGATGACTTGATCTCACAAGTCATGGATATGGAGATATCAAGTTGACACATGGGTATGCATTGGAGAATGTATACTGAATGACCCGCCATGAGAAAGTATCATGGATCGTTATATGAGTGTCATATATTTTCTCATGTGGCTATTAGTATGACTATTAGTCCTTGGACCTGAAGTCACTATAGTTCCCTACATAAGGAGTTACATACTTTGGCTTTGTCAAACGTCACCCGTAACTGGGTGGACTATAAAGGCGATTACTGGGTATGTAACAAATTATGCAGAGAGATGTTAGTGATGTAGATGGGATCTATCCCTCCTATATGATGGGAGTGATATCTTGGTTCTTAATAGAGTGAGACCACTAAGTGCATGGCCATGCCTAAATGAGTCGATATGAGATATTGAGCTCATTTGATTAGAGTGAGTCCACTTGGAGTTCAAGACATAGATTGTTTCGAGGATGACACGGTCTAAGCCTCATTTGATCAATCTAGATATCGTGGATAGAAGGACATTATCACATATTGTGAGAGTCACAATTAGTAGTCACGACGGTAATGTTGGATCTCAACATTCTTGCAACTTGGGTAGCAATGATGTATTGCTAGATGTCACTCATTGCTTATGTTTCTAAATAAGATTTAGAAACATTGCCAACATTGCAAGAACCTATTGGGTCACACACAAAGAACAAGTGAATGAGGATTAGGTTCATATGATGAACCAATTGAATTAGGTTCATGTGATGAATCAAAAATTAGATTAAGATTAATCTAATTTAGGCTTTTTGAGTTAGACTCAATTAGGTTGGATTTAACTCACCAAGGAAGATGAGTGATCAAGTTTGACTTGACAATATGGAAGTGGAAATATCAAGTTTTACTTGATGCCACCTCATGAAGGATAACTTATCCTACATGGCATGGCTAGCCAACACATCCTTACCAAATCATCAAGGGAGAGCAAGATTCCTAGTGTGGCCGGCCATATGAATGGAAGATTCATTGGCTATCCAAATGAATGCATTAAGATTCATTGAATGCAATTAATTGCATTCCTAGTGTGGCTAGCCACATGAATGGAAGTTTCATTGGCCGCCCAAATGAATGCATTAAGATTCATTGAATGCAATTAATTGCATTCCTTGTGTGGCCGGCCATATGAATGGAAGATTCATAGGCATTGAATTAATTCATTCATTTTGTATCATCTTACTTACTTCTTCCTTTCTCCTTCCCCTCTCTTTGCTAAGAGCTCTAAGGAAGATAAGAAAGTTAGTGAGTTTATCCAAGAAGAAAGGTAGAGTGATAGTCACATAGAAAAATAAGAGGAGCGTTTGAGATTATATCTTTCTCTTTTCTCCTACCTTTCTTCCAATCCCACCCGAGAGCCCTAGGGAGTGCTAGCACACTTGTGGTGCTCTCTTCTCCATCCTTGAGTGTTAGAGAACACTTCTTGTTCATGTGGATACTACTAGAGGTGTGTACGCTTGAACACACTCGAGATCCGACGGACCTTGGACAAGCGGGATTTGCGAAGGGCTTCACTTCAAAGGTATAACACTCACCATGTAGATCTAAAGTAGATCGATCTAGAGTAGGAAATAAGTACAAGAATTTTATTAATTTTTTACACGGATCCGTGGCTAGCATTCGGGGTTTCCGCAACACAAAAAATGGTTTTTGCAGCTCAAATAGCTAACAAATTTTGCGTATTTTGCTTTTGAATAAGTCGATGTGGATTTTGGAGTCTAGTCTAGTGGTTGCAGGTATTTTAGTTGGTAACTTAGTTGGTTTTACATTCATATTTCTCTGTGACTTTCCGCTGCGTTTACTTTCAGCCGTGTGAGCTTATTATACTGCGTGGTTGTGCTTATATCCTGTAGTGTGGGCTGATGAATATGTTATTATGTTGTGTGTATGTATTTATTGGTCCCAATTGCCACCGGTACAGGGGAGATGTTGTCGGATTTTTGTCTGGGAGGGCCTCCTCTGGGGCGTGACACATATTTATTATTCTGATGAGTTGTTAGGATGTTGTTGTTAGAGTGTATACTAAAAGTCTAGCTTTTTATAAATATTTATAAGAATTACATTGGTCAAATATCTACATTTATATTAAGTGTAGTTGTTCATTTAATTTATATTGAAGATAACATGGTGTGAGGAGACACACAGAAGATTATGTTATCAGTTCCTTATAAATTATAAATAGTTGCTCACAACCAAGATGGAATGGGACAAACCATTGGAGTGGTTGTAGTGTAATTAGGTATTAGTTTATCTTGACTAATAAATTACACTATTACACTATGAGTGTATTGAGCATGACCATTTCAGGTAGTTTCTTTTTATACTGACTATATAAAAGAACAAAACCTCTGTTATTATGGAAGTACATACTCTTAATCATGATATAATAATAAGCACGTATACTTAATATTTATTTCTTTAATTTATCAAAGGGTGTGATTTAGTTCGTTAAATCAATAGGCCCAATAAGTTGGAAAATAATATTATTTATATGGTGTATTGTTGATTATAGAATGAAACTGTGTCCAAGTAATCACTACAAGAAAAACCCTCATAGACATCGATGGAACAATAGCGGTTTTAAGCAAAAACCGATGTCTTTGAGTATTTTACATCGATTTTTCTAAAAACCGGTGTCTATAAGCGCAGATTTTCGCTCATAGACATCGGTTTTTAAGTCGGTGTCTATGAGCGCCTTTTTTCGTTAATAGACACCGATTTTAACAGCGGTTTTTAAAACCCGGTGTCTATGATAAAATAAAATAATATAATTTTCCCACCCATACTTAGCCGAAATTTGCATCTCCCTCTTTCCTTTCCTAGATCGACGCCCCTTCCTCTCCCGATCAGGATCAACACAGAACGTCCTTGCTTCTCCATCCAACCACACCGCATCTCCTCCAACTCCTCCCTTTGGGTGAGAAGAGGCTGCCTGTGTGGTTTAGAGTCGTCGTCGGGTCGCTAGAAGTCGCCCTCCTCCACTCTTTCTCGATCCCATATCTGGTAACCTCGATTCCTCATCTCCTTCTTCTGATTTGATCCCTCCTTGTCGATCCTCGCGTGGCCAAGACTGATCGGAGCTCCTTGCTCACTGATTTTGCTGCTCGCGGTAGGATTCAGCGTTGCCTCCAGGTGTGTTATCAACTAATCGATCGACATGGTGAGGGGGAAGACGCAGATGAGGAGGATAGAGAACCTGGCCAGCAGGCAGGTGACCTTTTCCAAGCACTAGAGAGGCCTTCTGAAGAAGGCCTTTGAGCTCTCCGTGCTCTGCGATGCCGAGCACCAAATGTCAAGTATTCCCCAAGTACTCCTTATGGTTATCGATTTGTGAATTGGGTAACAAATGTCAAGTATTTTTGTCTTTCATCCGAAATGAAAGTACTAGTGCTTCCATACTTGACCAATTTGAGCTTGATCAGGAGTTAAATGCATATTTTGCATTTTTGTTCGAACTTATTGCTGAGAGGGGACCTTCTGTGGGTTTGAATGTTAACCTTAGCTGATATGATCTGTTTCATGGCCATCTCTTGATTGCCGACTCTGGAAGACTTGGCATTTTGTAAGTAGAAAATAATCTTCCAATTTCTCAGCAAAGTTATGGATTTCTTATTGTTTGAAATTCTATGATCTTCTGCAGTGCTCACTCTATTTTCATGCTCATTTTGTCAGAGTGACAAGTGTTTTCAAGGAATAGTAGCAAACATAGAACGTGTCTTAGTGTTTATGATGCCTATGCAAATTTAAGTAGAAAAAAAATTAAACAATTAAACTAAAATGATTTATCTCTTGGTAAATGATCACAGGCTACTGACGTCCTTCCTCATCTTCGACAGTTTCATCTTCTTGATATCTTGATTGCAAGTATTAATTGATTGATGCATGCAATGTGTTTGATGAATTTCCTCAAACACTACCCTGACTTGATTTTATCATTTTTCTTTGCATGATTCTCTTGCGTGGTAAATGCTAGTTACTGTCACTTGTGGTATCAATTCTAGTTTGCCCCTAACACAATTTCATATGCCAATAGTAGATTTTGTGGTACAGAGGCCTATCCATTTACTGTCGAAAAGATCAATAAATTAAGAGAGGAAGTGGAGAATGCTAAGAAGGATCAAACTCTTCGAAGTATCTTAGTTTCATCTTCCCGTGACTACTCGATCACAAATGATAGATCTAAGGTGATTCAAATGTACCAGTAGTTGTTTGAGATGTTTAAAGTTTCTGTTAACTGATACACTAAATGCCTCAACATATACTAAATGCTTAATCACTTGTGTCTTTAATTATTGTTCATTAATTAATTTTTTTTACTGATATATGATAATTTTGATACAGGTTTCTGTTTCAAATCTCGAAGGAAAAATAGTGGCTTTGTACATCTCATGCAATAGGGATTGTTGCAGTGAGTTCTCTCCAATACTCGCACAAATCTATAAGAAGCTCAAGGAAATTGGAGAGAGCTTTGAGGTTGTGCTAGTGTCCTTGGAAGACGACGAATCCTATTATGATGATGCCATAGAAAACATGCCCTGGCTTGCATTTCCTTTCAATGACAAAAGCTGCGATAAGCTTTTTTGCTATTTTGGTCTCCAGGAATATAAATGCTCTACTGTCATCTTGATTGGAGCGGATGGGAAAACTATGAATGTAGATTTAATGAACTTATTAAAGAGTATGAAATTGAGGCATGGGAAGCATTCCCGTTTTCTCAGGAGAAGTTGTATGAGTTGTCAGAAAAAGTAAAGGCCAGACTTGAGTCATAGACACTCGAGTCACTTCTTGTTTCGGATGATCTTGATTATGTTATTGGAAAAAATGGATTGAAGGTATTCAATTTTTTGCTTAACATTTAAATAGCTTCTGCATCTTCCATATTTTTTGTTGGAGTACATTTTTCCTTATATTTAATTAATTAGATAGTTGAAACTGGAAGGGTTTAAAGAAAGCTTATTGGTGTGTTATGGAAGAGTCTTGACAAAATGAAATTTCTTAAGTTAATGGGATATTTTACTAGCTCACAGTTGACTCAGTTAGTACCCTGAGTAACACCATGTCAACCTCATGCGAAATAATTTTGTCCATGGTTCCAATTCCATGTAGAAAATTAAATCATGGGGCATCTCAAAAGGGAATGTGAAGACTATTATAACTAAGCAAATCATAAGAGAAGAACATATTTTTTGACTATAATAAAAAAAAATACTAAAACTAATGCTTGTCGTTGCACCATATGCGTGAAGTTTATTATCCTACTATTCTTTTATGAGTGTGTGATCATATTTTCAGTTTGGTATATGAAAAAACTACATGGTGGCATTGCTTATTTTCATATGATTGAATGCATGCCATAAGTTTTTACTTTAAAACTGGAATAATAACTTTTTGCTTACATATGTTTATGGTATTTCCTCTGCATTCATTATTTATGGTTAAGTTATTTTCAGTTTTTTCTCCTCTATTTCCCAATTAGTCTATGAATTTTGGTTTTTGTCATTTCTCAGTTTTATGTATGAATTAAGCATGTTTAATTGTGAAAAAAGTCCTCTTTTCTTTAGTGTGTTTCTGTTATTCAAGAGCAATGTATATATTGTCTTTATTAGTGATGTGAGGGTATGCAGACAAGAGAAACATGTATTCTTCAATTTTATTTTAGCATGCATTTGGTCGAAAAGTATTATGACATTGTTAAATTATTACATAATTTATTGCAGAATGTTCACCATGCTGATCAACCAATGCCTGGTGAGGAGCAAGAAGATATCACTACAACAAAATCGCTCATAGACATCGGTTTTCCACCGGTGTCTATTTGATTTTCGACCGATGTCTATGAAGCCGATGTTAAAAGTCTACCATTTTAGACATCGGGTTAAAACCTGTGTAGTATCACTTAACGACACCGGTTTTCGAATCGATTATTAACCGGTGTAGTATCACTTAACGACACCGTTTCATACACGGTGTAAAACCGATGTAATAGCTTTTGTTAATAACACCAGTTTTGGCAGCGGTAAATGACCGATGTAATATTACTTTATAACACCGGTTTTACATCGGTGAAAAACCGATGTAATATGTATTTTTTCTAACAGCACAGATTTGATTTTAAAACCGACAATAACAAAAAAAAATACACAAATATTCACAAATTGTACAAATATTCTTCATTCAATAATATCCATAAAATACACAAATATTCACAAATTATATAAATAATCTTCTTACAACAATATCCATAAAATACTCAAACATTCTTTTTACATCAAAAGCTAGCTAATAGATATCAAAATCAAGGTAGAACATTCTTTTAACACATCAAGGTAGAACCGCACTTCAAATGTAATCTTGACATCTACATACTGAAAATGGCTCCATATCATATCTATAAATGGGATGTCCCTTGCTGTCAGATTCTAATTGCTTTCTCTCATAATTCCTTGGTCGAATTACTTCTTCTTCAAGTAGTTTCCACCTTTCAGAAAACGGCAACTACACCACCCAGAAAAAGCAACATGAGATAACTCTTGACACACTTAGCATATACAGTGGAAATTCATGACACAGACATGTATTGAAATTGTAATCACTAGAAAAGAATAGGATTTGAGCTGGCATAGAAGGATAAAAATGAAAACTGTATGGCACGAGACTAGATGATAACTAAATAGGTCATAGGCTAGAACAGTAAGGTCATAGCAAAATATAGTAATACACAAAGTTACAGACATCTGGAGATGTTTTAAAATACATCTTTTACATCAATGTTTCAAAGGGAAGGAATGATAAAAGCTTTTGGTTGCTCATTCTAAAATGCAAACCAGCCAAAACATGGTTACATGGGAATTTAAGATGGAAACACAATATTAGATGGAAACACAATATATGTAAACCAATAGATTGCTTGTTCCAAAAATCCAAATATACATTCATAACTTTGCAGATTTGAACATTGAAACACAATGAACTACTAGCTATCTTTCACGTCAGGCTAAAGATGTTAAATAAATAAGGTATGTATACACACACACACACACACACACACACACACACACACATATATATATATATATATATATATATATATATATATATATATATATATATATATATATATATATATTGACAAGGATAAAGACACACCTGTTAAGAGAAACTGGATGTGAACCAGGAAATTGTGGGTTTGTTCTTCCCTAATAACCAAGAATAAGAAACAGAGAACTAATAAGAAATAAAATATAAATGAGTTAATACGATCAAATAAAACCACAGCAAATAAGACCAAATCGCATTGTGAAAATGTGACTGTTAATTGAAAATTTTAGTAGGGCTGGATCTAAAGTATAACTATATTAGTTACCAAAATAACAGGTACTTGTGAATCAATAAATAACAGAGGCTCCCTGACTGATTATGTATAACAGATTCATAAAGGTTTGAAAAATAAAATTCATAAAGAAAGACCATAAAAGAAAAGTGGCAAACTGAGAAAAAACTGAATCATAAATCAAGAGGTGCTAGAAGAAGGAAAAAAAAGTAGAGCTTATGATCTAAAATTCCAGTGTAATTGCAGCAACTTCCTATTACAGATGTAG
This sequence comes from Zingiber officinale, assembly GCF_018446385.1. Taxonomy (NCBI): domain Eukaryota; kingdom Viridiplantae; phylum Streptophyta; class Magnoliopsida; order Zingiberales; family Zingiberaceae; genus Zingiber; species Zingiber officinale. Next base: position 32,932,955 of record NC_055999.1, on the reverse strand, counting down.
TATTATTTAATGACCATTTAATGTGGATAATATAATTGAAAGAAATAACAACTATTACAAGGTGAAGTATCCATACCGTAGGCGGCATTAAATCAAGGAATTGGTAACAGAGGTGGCGCATTGCATCTTGTTGATCATAAGGTATTGCATCACCTAGAACATCATCATTTGTTAAAATTTTAATATCCACATTCTCCTGAAAAAGAAAGCAGGTGTAAACTTCAACATTCACCAAAATTGAAAAGATTATTGATAGTACAGTGCCTCTACTGACTGCTAAACCCACACAAAGAATAATAAAAATAGAGTCTTGTGTAAAGGATATCCATGACATATATACATACATTTTATAGCTGACACGATATGATGTCAATACCTCATCAAAGGTCTAATTATCCATGTAACAATTAACATTCTAGAGTAGATAACAAATACTAAAACCCTTTCAACTTCCATTCTCAAATACACTTACAGCTATCTGATTATTGTGTCCATGATAAAATACTCTTTTTCAGGTTCTTGCATTTCTCCAGGGCCCTTGGGGCTACAGAAACAATCATAGTTTTGTTAGTCTTGAGGTTGCATGGAAAATGTGAGCAAAAGCAAGCAACTTAATTGTGGCACAATAAACTCAAACTTCATTTAAGGACACACTAAAACATGGAATGAAGGGATGCTTCTTTACATATCAGATCGAAAATCCAGAAAATGAAATGTGAAGGAAAGGATTTTACTGACCAAGTCCAATAGCATCTGAACCTTTCATGATCCTCAACCTCCTGCATGAGTTTGTGAACATCCTGAAATATTTCATTTAATTAGCAGAAAAGAATGTGAATGGAAGTTTCAGGGACAACAAATAATTCATGACCAGAAAGACAAATTGATTACATTACGTCCAAATAGAAATATACAGAATTAATGAAACAGAAAACACATGAACTATGAAAAGCAAATAAGGTTACTTACGCCCATGGCACATCACCGACAAGCATCCAGTCTCCATCCTTGTCTTCATAAGTAATGACATACTCAGAACCATTCAGGAGATCCATCAAATGATTCTCAGATAACTCCTCTCTGCCTGGTATTCCATGAGAATCACACCGACCTGAATTCGAATGGAAAGGAGTCAATCATATGCACCATATTAAGTTTCAGCGAAATTAATTTGATTTGGATAGACAGGCTTCCATCCATGATTTAATTTATTTTCTCATGGGAAAAAATTGAATTAAGGTTTTGATATTTGTTAAAATGAGTATTGTTGCAAATAATGGCATAAAGAAACATATATCTGAACAAAAAACATTCTTCGTTATTTTCTATTTCATTTAAAAAAAACAAATAATAAGGAATAATTAAATCTCACCAATTGTGAAGCCGCTGAACATTTTCTCAAGTGCTGATGAAAGTTCCTTATAGTTTTTGTATATTTTGAGATCAACTTTCCTCAGATAAGGAGCTCCATCCATGCTAACCTTCACATAAAGACACCCTTGCCCTTGTATTCCATCAGCATCATCTTTAACCTTAGATGGATTTGTAATCATAGTATTCTTCCGATAACTACGGATTGGTGGCCAACCAACCACCTGTGCTCTGCCATATGCATGCCCGTTACATGTTCAATGTTCTAACTTCTTTCAGCATAACAGAAACAAACTAAAAATCCCATCTATATAATTAATTACATCTGTATCGTACATGATCAATTAAGTAGAAGATAATTTGGCAGTAGGTCTATGGAAAAAATATGCATCTCATGTCTGTTCCAAAGTGTTATGGTTTACAATTGAACATAAAGTAATTGATTAAATTACTTTATGATTTCAGTATCAAAACACTCGAGTCTAGAAACCCAGAAGTAGACAAAACTTGAATACATATGTTAATGTTCAAGGGAAGATCTTAGTCTCTCAAAAGCATACATAATATTTTACATAAAGTAATTGATTAAATTCCTTGCTTAGTAATGTCATTTCATGGATACAAAGATCCTGGCGCTGAGAAAAAAATCGATTCTTCCTATTAAATGAATGGCAGAGTTTATACCATTGCAAACCCTTGTTGAACCACAAACCACCAAACGGATGTCACCCAGATTCTATGTTTGTGCACCCAAAAAAGACTCTATTTTCACCGAACGTAAGGAAGAAGGGGAAAAAACAGCGAAGAGCAAACAAGAAAAAGAAAAAATCAGTGAAACGGCGAGGGATATTATAACAAATTCGATTAAAAGATCCAAGCTATGCCAAAAGGGGGGAAAAAAGAAACAAAAAACAGAAATCAGAACTATGAATAAAAATCAATCAAATAATTATCATATAAAAATGTTAATAAATTAAAATGTAGGTTGATAATTAAACTATGAATAAAAAATATAATATTCTAATGAATATTCGTTTTTGGTATGATATGGTGTAACTGGATTGGAATTGAAATAATATTTGGTGTTGAAATTGTAATATTTTAGTGTGAAAATTATCTCTAATATGATGTTTGTTGTTGAAGAGGGGTTTAGGTCCTTTAATTTGTAAGTCGACTGGAATCAATAGTTTCGCCATCCGTAACTAGTGTTTCTGAAACATTCAAAAGGTGTCTAATCATGTTGATTGTTACATAGGAGATGTACTAGTGTGTAGCATCAAGATCTAATGCAAGTCTATTCTTAGAGGATGCAGTTATGGCCATAGTCTAGGACAAGAAATATCATGAAGTAAAATACTGATATACAATTAGTGATTGAAACAGGATCATTCAAAATACCTATAAAGATAAGTGGAGACAAAGAACACCATTCAAATGCTACTTCAAATCCCGAAGAAGCCAATTTTAAAGTATTTATGCATCACAGTAAATCTCAGGTGTGATATAAATTTCACTTTAAAAACAATCTCCACTAGACTCAGACACACATAATAACATGAAAATCTGTTAAAACAAGGCATGATTCATGCGAAAGCTGACCAAAACAATCAAGAAGGGCAAACGGGTGGATCAGGCGCAACCTCAAAACCCTAACTTGGTTCGACGCCAATGCCTGCGCTTCGCGTTGTACCTGAACAACCAAGCGAAACAATCCGTTAACAGATCAGATGGCTAGGGAAAAAAAAGAGAGGCAACAACCAACTAAAGCAGACGCACCTGATGGTGTTGTCCGTCCGCAGGCGGATCCAGTTAGGAATTGGCCTGTTCTGCCTCATCTTCTTCGCCAGCTTCTTCTTGATCCGGAACGTCTTGTGTGATGGCTAAAAACCAGAAATTAAGATGAAAAACTCGATTTGACCATTCGAATCGACATGATCGAAGAAATGGAGGAGACAGCGAGGAGATTCTTACCATTTCCGCTGCTGATAAGAGCTCCGGGCGGCCGCAGCGAAACCTTGGAGTCGAAGCAAACTGAAGAAACCCTATGTTGGAGGATCCAGGGTTTTTAGCCATCACACAAGACGAAGCTCTTGGGGAGCAAATCCAGGGTGAGCCTGATCTTCTCCACGCGGTGGGGCGACTCCGACCCAGGCAGCCCCAACCTGAGTTCCGTGGCCTTGAGGTTCAGAACCCCTCCCTCGACTCCGCCGGCAGAGGAGTTCCGCTCCGACAGACCTATGTAATCATGCTCCATCGTCGACGACATCAACATCTGCATAGAGAACAGGAGATCATCAAACTCCTGAAGATTCAAAGGTAGTTGAACAAACAATCGCAAAGGGCAGAGGAGTAAAAACAAAAAAAAACGGAGACACCTTTGCGTCTGGTTTTGCTGATCGTTAGCAGCTTCCTCTTCCTCCTACATTAGACACTTTGGGCTTATCGTTAGCCCATATCCATCGGAGAGGGAGGTGACGACGACCGACAAGAGATCAAGGGACGACGCCTTCTCGGAACCTATCTGCATCTTGGCGGATCGAGCGGTGAATCGGAAGCACAGATCTCCGATCTCTGTTTCTGTCTGCTTCGAATTGGGAGAATAAAGGAGGTCGAGATTGGGTCGGCGATGGGAGGGGAGGAGAAAATAGAGGCGGAGAAGGTGAGTCGCCCGAAGATGGCTCTCTCTCTCTGCCTCCCGTGGACGACATCATATAGGGTTAGGTTAGAGGGAAGAGTTGAAAATTTTAGCTAAGTATTGGAGGGAAAATTATCATAGACATCAGATTTTAAAAACCGATGTTAAAATCGGTGTCTATTAACGAAAAAACGGACGCTTATAGACATCGCCTAAAAAACCGATGTCTATGAGCGAAAATCTGCGCTCATAGACACCGGTTTTTGGAAAAACCGGTGTAAAATACTCAAAGACATCGGTTTTTGCTTAAAACCGTTGTTGTTCCACTGATGTCTATGAGGGTTTTTGTTGTAGTGTATAGTCATAACCAGTATCCAGAATAACTTATTAAATATGAAGTGCCCTTTGACAGGAAAGCCTGTTATAGAATTGCAAAATCTTGTCCGCTGGTAAAGTAGTGCTTCACTCTTTACCAAAGTTTTGTAATTATGTTTTTATCCAATATAAATTAAAATTCCCTAATTTTTTGTTTGTTAGTAATGAAAGATGAAAACATAACGGTCAAGTGAGATTGTTTCATATGTACAGAGCCATTTTTTTTCTTTGTGAATGAACAAATATTAAACGGTTCACAAGTTAACTAAAAACAACTATTTTAAGTGAACTTCTTTCTTAAAATGCAGAGCTTGGTTTCCTTGGAAATCATGTTCCTTCTTGAACCATATTCAATTTGGCATGAATCCTTATTTGATTAGTTGTGAACTATGAATTTGTGTGCTTTTTAGAATGCAATGTGAGATATGTTAATGTCGTAGACAACATTCCATATCTTTCTACTTATATTTCATTCTAACAACTCAAAAAAACCTTTTAATAGATTCTGTTGATTCAATTGTTCATGTTCCTTGAACAATGCTTAATGTACATTTATTTATCAAGTGATGAAGAAGCTTATGACTAGTCTGTTTCACTTTTTTTTTTGTTTCCCAAGCAAAAGGTATGTTATTATTATTATTAAAGTCATAAACCGTGTTCTTTCTATCTGTTGTTCTTCATCAAGCAGGATGGACTGCAATCATATTTATGAGAAGGAGCCAGTAATCCACTACATAAGCACAAAGAAACCACATCCTCGATGCCCAATTGTAGGTAAGTGCCCTATCTATTGCAGTTGAACTTTCGTTGTTGATCTTTTTGCTCATTACAGCTACATCCTATCAGGTTGCCCAAAATTTCTCCGAGTTAGACGGGTTGTATGCGACGCCTTTCTTACAATAGAAATTGATGAAATGCGTTTGGCATCAGCTACAAACATAAATTCAACAATGGTAGAAGATTTTTACAGAAGTTGACTGAAAATGGCAACACTGCTCTCTATAACTGTAAGCTTGATATAATTTTTCAAGGTGATTTAGCCCCTGTCGGTGATTTGTCATCAGCCAATGTGATTTAGGCATCATAGTTAATTATCTTTTGATGTTGTAAGAGGAATATTTGTGTAATTTGTGGATACGGACTTGATGTGTACAATATCTATTATCTTTTTATATTGAAAGAATAATATTATGTATTGGTAACATGGATATTTACTTGGTGTGTTTAGATACACCGATGTATAATAATATTAAATAAATTTTGTACTATTAAAATGTTGTATAATATCGGTTTTTCACTATTTCAGAAATCGAATCGGTGTCGTTAAACAATATTGATATTACATCGGTTCTCCACCGCAGCCAAAACTGGTGTTATTAACATATAATATTACATCGGTTTTACACCGTTGATGAAATGATGTCGTTAAGTGATACTACACCGGTTAATAACCGAATCAAACATCGGTGTTGTTAAGTGATACTACACCGGTGTTAACCCGATGTCTAAAATGGCAGACCTTTTACATCGCCTTCATAGACATCGGTCGAAAATTTAATAGAACACCGGTGGAAAACCGATGTCTATGAAGGTTTTTGTTGTAGTGAATCTAGGTTGATGATGTCCCCTTGAGGAGCTCATAAGGATTGTCATGTAAACCCTGCAGCTGGACTTAGTCCAACATGATGATAAGGTTGAGTGGTACTACTCTTGGATCTAGATATTAATTAAGTGAGTTGTCAGTAACTCATTTAATTAGTAGGCATTCAATATCTTAAACACAGGGAGACTAACGTGCTCATAATAAGAAAGAGTCCATATTGTAATGTGGGATTGGTGCGGTAGTGCAATAATAACTCTTTAGTGGTATGAGTTATTATTAATGAACTTAAGTTGAGTGTTCGAGGCTAACACGGGAAGCTCAAGCTCATCGGGAGACCAAAACCAATTCCTCCTCTAGGTCCCTATTGTAGCATCTTATTTATAAAGTCTTATATCCACGAAAACCTAACTTCTTGCCCACCTCTAGGTGGTCGGTGATAAGCTATGAATTGACACATTAATTTTGGGTTAATATTTGGTGTTCTTTATATATTTGCACATGTTTAATTCCAATTTTGATTATGTTTCCCCAAACAAGGTTTTTATGAGCTTTATGATGTTTTTCCATCTTATGCATGATTTATTTCTCATTATGTGAATTTGGTCTTGTAGGGTACTAATGGGTTCATGATTCAAGTGGAGGCATGGTTCACACAACCAAATGGAGCCCAAAACCCTAACTGACCCCTATTGAGCTAGGATTCGAGTCAAACCCCATCTGGACAAAACCCTAGGTATAAAAGGGAATTTTTGGCATGGTGAACAGTGAGCTCGCGCTACTGTTCATCGTGCCAATTTTCGTGACGGCGAGGACGCGGCTCCCTTCCTTCTTCCAGATCTTCGCGCAAGCTTGTCCTCATCGGTGTGGAGTTCCTCAGCCTCCGACGACTAGATTCCATCGATCATATTTCATCAGCGAAGCATTTTGGCGGGCGGAGCACTGTAGCTACGAGCTGCGATTTCCAGCTCAGACCAACGGCGTTCTTCTGGTCTGTGCCTCCATTTCTTCACGGGATTACTGGCGGTGGTCCTCCGGTTATTCTGAACCATTTCCGACAGCACCTCAACGTTCCTAGCTCCATTCCTCAGTACATGATTCCAGCGACAGTGCACCCAGCAGCGTGCAACAGAGTACCAAGTCAGAATCTGATCTCGCTGAAGTTTTGTGAGCTGATACAAGTGAATCTGAGTTCATTTTGAAGCTTGAGGACACCAGTTCGATTTCTGTTGGAGTGTTCTCTGCAGATTCTTTGTGCGGTGGCAAGGAGAAGACAAGTTTGGTTCGAGATTTGTGTGTAGGGATGTTAAGCTTTACTGCAGTTTATTTTTGATGCTTAGGTTTTATTATTTCTGCATTTTTGTTCCTGAATTTGCTAGTTCGTAGCTTAGACTTCTTTGTAGTGTAATTACTGCACGAATCTGCTTGTTTAGTTTTGTTCTTGTGCTCTTTGTTTCAAGTTCTGCTTTGTTCTGTTGGTTCAGCAGTCACTGCTGAAATTGTGTCCCTTAAGCTTTTGTTTAGTTATTTCTTATCAAACCTTTGTAACTGATAAGTTAGTTGTTTGGATGGATTCAAATTAATTTTGAAGCTTGATTAATTCCAAGCGTGACAAGTTAAAAAGATCATGTTGAGCCTTAGTGGAGTTCTGGTCTACAAAGAGTAGGCTGAAATTCTGAGTTAGGATTTGAGTAGGAAGGAATTAGTTTAATAGTAATTCTTGTAAGTTTTCGATTAGTGTTTTAGATTGATTTTAATTAATTTTCTCAATGATAGGTTTAGCACTGGAATTAGGTTGGCTTTAGCTTATTTCCTGTTGAGTTGGTAGAACTTATTTCTGATCTATTCAGAATTCGAATTGCTATAGGGTAGCATTGGATGTGATTTAATTTTCACAGTAAAAAGTTCATTTTGAATACCAAATCCCCATTTCATAACTAGAAAACCCAAAAAGAGTGTTCTTAATCCAAGACAAGCATGTTCTAGCATAATCCTCGAAAATTTGACTCGGACCTTATACTAAAACATTTCCTTGTGTAGTTGTGGGTTTTCGATCATAACATTAATTTGGGAGTTTATTTGTGACATCAATTTGGATAGCTACCAAATTCTGGCGCTGTTGCCAGGGAATTTTTTAAACTTAGCTAGATTTGTTTGTTTGTTTGTTTGTTTGTTTTGGATTGTGAATAATTTTCTCTGCTTTAGTTTGCTGATTTTTTCTGATTTAATTGAATAACTACTGAATTGTGATTGTTTATTGGCTTGCATGACTAGGTCTTCCTTTGCAACATTGCTGGAACTTGACCCAGAGATTGAGAGAACCTTTTGGGCTTTAAGGAGACAGGGCTAGGTCAGCAGCAACATGTGAGAGCAGAATTTCAGAGATGGATAATCAGATAAAAGAAGGGGATCGAACTATGAAAGAGTTTGCAGCACCAGATGTGGCTTATAAGTACTCATGCATTACTTATCCAGATTTGGCAGGAGATTTCGAACTCAGATCAGGACTTATTCATCTGCTTCCCAAATTTCAAGGCTTATCAGGAGAGGATCACAACCGCCATCTACATGAATTCCATGTGGTTTGTTCCACCATGAAGCCACAAGGGATTTCAGAAGAAGACATTAAGTTGAGGGCTTTTCCATTCTCTTTGACGGGAGCAGCTAAAGACTGGTTATATTGTCTTCCAGCTGGATACATTACAAGTTGGATTGATATGAAGAAAGCCTTTTTGGAGAAATTTTTCCCAGCTTCTAGGACTGCAACTATCAGGAAGAGCATTTGTGGTATTCAACAAGTAGTTGGAGAGACTCTTTATGATTATTGGGAGAGATTCAAGAAGCTGTGTTCGAGTTGTCCACAACATCAAATTAGTGATCAGCTCCTTGTTCAGTATTTTTATGAGGGTCTACTTCCCATGGATAGGAGCATGATAGATGCAGCAGCTGGAGGAGCTTTGGTGAATAAGACTCCAAATCAAGCAAGAGAGCTAATTTCAAATATGGCAGAAAACTCACAGCAATTTGGGAGTAGAGCTCTTGGTACTAGAGTGGTTAATGAAACTCATTTGGTTTCAACTAAACAACAAGAAATTAGGAACAATTTGCAAAAATTGACTTCTCTAGTAAAGCAAATGGCGTTGCAAAATTCGAGTCATGTTTCAAATTTTCCTTTACCAATGATGAAGTTGTGTGGAATTTGTTCAAGCCAAGATCACTCTTCGAATCATTGTCCTAATCTACATCAAGATGAATCCGTTGCAATCATTTCAAGACCTCAATTTCAGCAACACAAACATGATCCCAACTCTTCAACGTACAATCCTGGATGGAGGGAGCACCCTAATTTGAGGTATGGGAATGCATTTTATCAGCAACAACCACAAGGGCAGATTCATCAGCCATATTATCAGCATCAACAGAATCAACATTATTACCAGAATCATCCAGCAAGTCATTCACAGCAATTTCAGCAACTACAGCAGCCTCAATTTCAGTAAAATTTCAGCCAAAATCAGCAATTTCAACCATTCCAGAATTTCCAGCATTCAAATATTGCAAATCAGCCACAGTTTCAGAATTTACAAAATCAGCACACACATTTCCAGCATGTTCAGCAACCTTTGCAGAATTTCCAACAGCCTAGTAATGCAAATCAACACCAATCTCAGCTTGCACTGCCTTCTTCTACAAGCCCACGATCAATGCAACCTCAGCAGAACTTTAGCAGCTCAAAAATTGAGGATTTGATGCAGCAAGTGCTTCAACAGCAACAGCAGATGATGCAACAGCAGCAACATCAGCAAAGGACTGATACAGCACTGCAAAACATTAAAAGGCAGATTGGGCAGCTGGCTAGTAATATTAATCAGATGCAAAATCAAGGATCTAGACAATTGCCTTCAAAACCGACTCCAAATCCTAAAGGAAATGTGAGTGCATTAACTCTTCGAAGTGGTAAAACAATTTCAGAACCAAACCCGAATTTTTCAACAGGAGCATAGCAGAATATTTCCAGGCCATTTGCAGCTTCGAGTTCACAGAATTTCCAGAATTTTCCAGCAAATTCAGAGCAGCCAGATTCTGCACAGCATGGGATTACTGGATTTGATCAGCAACATTTCAATCAACCAGAAGTTTCAGATTCTAATCAAATAGATGGAGCAGATTTCGGCTTGGAATTTACTCCACCAGCAGCTCCAAATTCAGCACAGAATCTAGAAAATTCTGCACAGAATCTGGACAGCAATATTACCCAGCAAGGAGCTGAGTCTTCCATTCCGTTACCTTTCCCTCAAAGAAGTGTACAACCAAGAAAAGAAATGGAGGAAGAAAAGGCTAGAGAATATCAAGAATTGGTGAAATTATTCAACAAGGTTGTTTGCTTACCATGATCAAGCAAATTCCAAAATATGCCGAATTCCTAAAGGATCTTTGTGTGCACAAAAAGAAATTGAAGGGAAATGAGTTAATAAGTATGGGAAATAATGTTTCAGCATTACTTCAGCCAGTTCCTCAGAAGTGTGAAGATCCAGGAGTTTTCACCGTACCTTGTGTGATAGGAGATTGTATCTTTGAGGATGCGATGTTAGATCTTGGAGCTTCTATTAATGTGATGCCTAAATCAGTTTTTCAGTCATTAAGAATTGGGCCTTTGCAACCTACAGGTGTAGTGATTCAGTTGGCCAACCGAAGTCAAGCACACCCAGCACGAGTGATTGAGGATGTATTGGTCAAAGTGAGGGAGTTAATTTTTCTTGCAGATTTTTACATCTTAGATATGGAGGGTGATGTGCTGGCAAACAGGGCTTCGCTTATTCTTGGGCGTCCATTCTTGAAGACTGTTAGAACCAAGATAGATGTAGATGCAGGAACTCTTTCTATGGAGATAGGAGATACAGTGGTTCGTTTCAGCATTTTTGAGGCTATGAAGCATCCTAGAGAGGATCATTCTATACTTAGCGTGGATATCTCGGAGGAGTTGGATGGCATGGAGTTCTTGTCAGATGTTGATTCAGAATTAGAGGTTTCAGATTTTGGTATGGAGAATGAATTCGTTGCATTGTTGGGAGATATTTTAGATGTGGAATCTGATGTTAACTTAAGTGAATGCGTAGGGGATTGCTTAGGAGAAGCATTACCCCTAGGATCGCTCAGAGAGGAAGAGGTATGTATAGGGGATTGCTCAGCAGCACTACCCCTAGAATCACCTACTATTGACCAGACACAGGAGGAATTGAAGCCATTACCTCAGCATTTGAAGTATGCCTATTTGGGAGAGAATCAGCAGCTACCTGTCATTATAGCTCAGAATTTGGAACCGGATTAGGAGGAACGATTGTTAGAGATTTTGAGACAGCATAGGAAGGCCATTGGATGGACTCTGGCAGACATTCCTGGGATTAGTCCTTCTATTTGTATGTATAAGATTCACTTAGAGGAGGATGTGAGGCCAGTGAGACAGCCACAGAGACGACTGAACCCTTTGATTTTGGATGTGGTAAAGAAGGAGGTGACTAGACTCTTACAGGCTGGCATTATTTATCCAATTTCTGACAGTAAATGGGTAAGTCCCATCCATGTGGTTCCGAAAAAGTCAGGTGTGACAGTGGTAGCTAATGAAGAGAACGAACTGGTGCCCACGAGAGTGAAGAATTCTTGGAGAGTATGTGTGGACTATAGGAAGCTGAACCAAGCAAGCCGAAAGGATCATTATCCACTTCCTTTTATTGATCAGATGTTAGAGCGGCTGGCAGGTAAATCCCATTATTGTTTTCTTGACGGTTACACTGGTTATTTTCATATTTGCATCGACCCAGAGGACCAGGAGAAGACTACCTTCACCTGCCCTTTCGGTACATTCGCATATCGTAGGATGCCATTTGGATTATGCAACGCTCCAGGTACTTTTCAGCGATGCATGGTGAGTATTTTTGGTGATTTATTAGAGCATTGCATGGAAGTATTCATGGATGATTTTTCTGTTTATGGCTCTTCTTTTGATGCATGTTTGGAAAACTTGTCTCGAGTTTTGAGTAGATGTATCAACACGGATTTGGTTTTAAATTTTGAAAAGTGTCATTTTATGGTAGAGCATGGCATTGGTTTAGGTCATATAGTCTCTAGGAAGGGCATTGAAGTAGATCCTGCTAAAGTTAGCGCTATATCTTCTTTATCTTACCACGCATGCGTGTGGGAGGTGCGAGCTTTTCTTGGTCATGTAGGATTCTACAGGAGATTTATTAGAGACTTCGGTAAGATTGCTCTACCATTGTCTCAGCTACTTCAGAAGGATGTTATGTTTGATTTCGATCAGAGGTGCAAAGAGGCTTTTGACAGATTGAAGGAGGCTCTTACTTCAGTACCTATTATCAGACCCCCAAACTGGTCCTTACCTTTCGAGTTGATGTGTGACGCTTCAGATTATGCAGTGGGAGTTGTACTAGCACAGAGAGTGGATGGAGCACCACATGCTATTTGCTACGCTTCCAAGACTTTGGACTCAGCTCAAACAAACTACACAACAACAGAAAAAGAGCTTCTTTCTATTGTTTTTGCTTTAGATAAATTCAGATCATATCTTCTTTGTTCTCATGTGATTATTTTTTCAGATCATGCAGCTTTGAAGTATCTCCTCAAGAAGCCTGATGCAAAGCCTAGATTAATCAGATGGATGCTTCTGCTTCAAGAATTTGACGTAGAGATACGTGATAGGAGCGGGAAGGAGAACTTGGTTGCAGATCACTTGAGCAGGATCGAAGGAGACTTGGACCATTCGGCTATTGATGATGATTTCAGGGATGAGCAGCTTCTACAGTTACAGGGTGAGTCTCCATGGTATGCGGATCAGTGAATTTCTTAGTTGCACATGTTTATCCCAAACAATCTTCGAAAGCTCAAAGAGATAAATTAAAAAGTGATTCAAAATTCTATGTTTGGGATGATCCTTATTTGTGGAAGTTTTGTAGTGATCAGATCATTAGGAGATGCATACCTGACTCTGAGTTTCAGTCTGTACTTAATTTTGTCATTCTTTTGAGTGTGGAGGACATTTTGGACCACAAAGAACTGCTAGGAAAGTTTTAGAATGTGGTTTGTATTGGCCTACCCTTTTTCGTGATGCTTATGCTTTTTATCGATCATGTGATAGATGTCAACGAACTGGGAACATAGGACTTAGAAATGAAATGCCTCAACAATTCATATTATTTTGTGAGATTTTTGATGTTTGGGGTATTGACTTTATAGGTCCATTTCCTGCTTCTTTCGGTTTTGTTTACATTTTATTGGCAGTTGATTATGTTTCCAAATGGGTGGAGGTCATTCCCACTCGGACTGATGACTCTTCTGTTGTTGTTAGCTTTGCCAGGTCTCGCATATTTTGCAGGTTTGGAGTACCCAGGGCGATCATAAGTGATCAAGGGTCTCATTTTTGTAACAGACACATGAAGGCTTTGCTACATAAGTATGGGGTTACACATAAAGTTTCTACATCCTATCATCCTCAAACAAATGGGCAAGCAGAAGTGTCTAACAGGGAGGTGAAATCAATTCTTGAAAAGACTATGAGACCAAATAGGAAGGATTGGAGCAAAAGACTTGAAGATGCACTATGGGCTTATAGGACTGCTTTCAAGACCCCTATAGGAATGTCTCCATACAGGATTGTGTATGGAAAAGCTTGCCATTTACCCGTAGAGATTGAGCATAGGGCGTATTGGGCGGTTAAAGCATGCAATCTTGATAGTGAAACGGTTGGAGAAGAAAGGAAATTGCAACTTCAAGAACTTGAAGAGATTAGATTGGAAGCTTGTGAGAACTCAAGGATTTATAAAGAAAAGACCAAGAGATTTCATGACAAACAAATTGAGGTGAAAAACTTCCAAATTGGTGACAAAGTACTTTTATATCGATCTCGTCTCAAATTGATTAAAGGTAAGTTGAGATCTAGATGGGAAGGACCTTATTGTGTTACTAATGTGTTCTTTTATGGAGTGGTTGAGATCCAGGATATGTCTACTGGCCGGGTTTTTAAAGTTAATGGACAAAGGCTTAAAAAGTTTCATGAAGAAGTGAAGGGCTTGGTGGTGGAGGAAATGGAACATGTTGATGCTATCTACCCGAGTTAAAGGGGAGTTTCACTTTATCTTTTGTTTCTTTGCAAATGAATAAATTTTTGGTGCTAGTCATTTTCTTATTTGTTTAGGAGAAGTTTCGGTTTCATTTAGAATTTTCTTGCATAAATAAATTTTGAGTCTCATTAGTAGTTTTTATTTTTGCATAGTTATAGTTTTGGAATTTAGGTTTTATGTTCATGATAGTTACCATTTCTTTGAGGTTGATAGTCTTTGTTTTAGGAACAAATGGTATTTCCTTCTTTTGATATTTCTTTGTATCATTTTTAGGGATTTGAAAAGGAATGTTAAATTTGATTATCATGTTTAAAGACTTTATGGCATGATTGAACTCTAGGATAGCAAGAGGTTGATACTAGTGATGGATTCTTGATTGATGAAATGGTATGATAACTTTTATTTACCTAGTGAGGTTTGAGCCTATTTTAAGTGATGCACTTGTAGCTTATTTCACTCTAGAACTTGCTTCAAATCTGATTTATACCTTTAGATCATTGTTGAGTCATTTTTATGAAACTTACTCCATTATCACATTGCCCTCACCTATTTTTGCTATTTCTCTTGTCATGAATCATCATATTTTTATTCTTTTCTCATGTTCTATTTCTTTGGATATGGTTAACTTGGATGATATGTGATGATTTTATTTTGGCCGGGACGGACAAAAGAATAAGTGTGGGGGAGGTGTTTAATTGAAATTGAGTTCTTTTGTTTTGGTGGAGAATGTTTTGATTGAGAAATTGAATTCTGCAGAATTAAGTAAGTTCAGTGGATGAAAAATGTTGTGTCATTGTTCCAATATTGATACACTTGATTGAATATCTTGTGAACAAATTGAAATCTGGGAACTGATGCATGGTGAGTTTTTATGGAAACAGAATTCTGCAGAAGTGGAGCAGATCTGGGAATTCTATACCAGTTTTATACCAAAATCAGAGTGCAATATTCGAAGTGAAGGAAGCTTAATTGGAATTCAAGAAGAGATTGGAAACAAATGGTATGTACCTGTCATGATATTTGCAAGATAAGAAAAAAAAACAACAGAATTCAGTTTATTTGTAGCTTCATTTGTAGCTGGGAAATCTGATCACAATGGACTTTAATGGGGAATTCAATTGGTGGCAATTATTTCATCAACGAAGCACTTGAATGGAGTATCAATTACCTTGAAAACTTGAAGGAAAAGGGCATCAATTGGTACCTTAAACAGTGAGGAAAATGTTGGAATCAGAATGGAGTTTTCAAAATTTCAAGAGTGTGCAATATTTTCATCACTAGTCCTTAAAGTCCTTGGGAATTAATTGCAACTCTTGTATATTCAGAAGCAATTGCTGTTTATCTCATTTCCATTCTTTTCAAACCTGCTGGGTAGAATTCGAATGGTATCAAAAGTGCAGAATTTTGAATTTGCAGCAAGCTTTCTAATTGATTTTGCTGTAACTGTTTCTAGCATCAATTGGCAATCAAGCTATCATTTGACTTAATGATTTATAAAGTTTTATGGGAATAAGTTGTTGAAGCTTGAAGTGAGAAAGTAGTAACATTAGATGTGGATATCCAGTTACCAATCCGGAAGTCAGAATTCTGAAAGCGAAAGGCAGAATTATACAATTCTGATAAGCTGAAAGCTGTAAAAGTTTTGGGCTATGGAGTATCAAAATTTTAGAAATGATATTAAGGAAGGGAGAAGCTTGGAGGAAGTTTTATAATGTGAAGAAACAAATGGAATGTGGCATTAGTAGCTTCTAACAAAATTCATTTTAACACTGCAAGATGGAATGGCAATGACACTGGATAGTAATTGAAAAGCTGAAATGGGTTGAATGATAAGAATAGAGAAGATAGTGATGTTGAGAAGTGATAATCAATCCAAGAAATAGAGTGTCAAATCTGAAATTGAGCAAGGAAAACAAAGAGGGGGATTGCTGAAATGACATGAATGAGTATAGTGCAGAAAATCAGAAGATGCAGTTTTACAGAAAATAAAATGGCAGTTTTGTGCCAAATTGGAATGATAATTGCGATGAGCTAGAGCTGCTGGAAAATGGAAGGACTTTGGATATGCATTGTAAAGGGTCTGTAGAGACAATATGAAGGAGTATTGAAAATTTCTTGTGGGTGAACATGTTAGATTGATACAAAGTCTAGCATTGAAGGAAAGCTGAAACTAGAGTGCAGAATGGAGTTTAAGGGGCTAATGACCATAGCAAAATCTGAAATCTAGCTGCCACTTAGTATTGATAATTGGTTATCCTTCTTCTCCAGAGTTTACAAGATTTAAGACAAGAAATTGTATACCAAACCAGGAAACAAAGCTGGAAACTGAAACTGAACCAAAATGGCAGCCTGAATTTTGGACTGTTACTGCAATGAGAAAAAGTAAATCCAAGCTAAAATTTTTGTGCTATTGCAGGGAAAGAGAGTAAGCTTTACTGCCTGTCAAATGCATAAGAGAGTGTTAAGAGTAAAGAAGTGAACATTTGCAGACGAAACTACATCATGATTTTGCTCGGAGTAAAGGCAGACCAGTTTTGTGCCAAAGACAATTTGTTGAATTTTGCCAAGTTATCTTGCTATTTTAATCTGAAATGAATGGAGTTAAAATATTAACTTTCTTCCAAGGTTTTCTTGCTATTCCAGAGTGCAGAATTTCAGATTCAATTGGGGATTTCGAAGAAGCTGCAGCGTAGGAAATGAATGGAGTTGTAGGAACAGAATGTTAGTTGCTAGTTCAGTTTCGGAAAATTGAGGATACAATCTGCACTGCAGCTATACAATCTGCACTGGGAATGGAGCGAAGTTAAAGGAAGAGTGCAGATTGGTGTGTTTACAAAACCAAATCAGTAACAAGAAGCAATGGGATGAAGAAATGCAGAACTTCATGCGTGGCTGAAATTGAACATCACATAGCATTCTAATTCCATGTCTTCCACCTTGAGTTGAACTTTATCTTTTTATTTGCTCTATCAGAATTAATTATTCCCTTTACATTTTAATTTTCTCTTCTTTCCAATGGTTGTGAATTTTCATAATTATGCATCTTGATATTGTGATGAAGGTTGAATTAGATGAAAAGCAAGCTTATGGTAGTGGATTTGCTATGAGTAGCTTGAGTGCCCTCCACCTTTGCAAGATTTGAGATTAATAGAGAGCCACCTCAAATTACCTTGGGAGAATTAGAAATGTTATCATTTTCACTTTATTCATGATGGATGAAATTTACTAAGTATTGAACCAAGGTGAAAATAGAGGTCATGAATGTGTGAGTCTATGAAACTTGATACTTACATATAACTTCCTTTTACTTTCTTTTGGACATGATCAAGACTAGTTAGGAGAAGGAGGTACCATATTAGTTGTTATTTTAGTTGGTTCACTTGCACGAGGCGTGAAAGAATAAGTGTGGGGGATTTGATAAGCTATGAATTGACACATTAATTTTGGGTTAATATTTGGTGTTCTTTATATATTTGCACATGTTTAATTCCAATTTTGATCATGTTTCCCCAAACAAGGTTTTTATGAGCTTTATGATGTTTTTCCATCTTATGCATGATTTATTTCTCATTATGTGAATTTGGTCTTATAGGGTACTAATGGGTTCATGATTCAAGTGGAGGCATGGTTCACTCAACCAAATGGAGCCCAAAACCCTAACTGACCCCAATTGAGCTTGGATTCAAGTCAAACCCCAACTGGACCAAACCCTAGGTATAAAAGGGAATTTTTGGCACGGTGAACAGTGAACTCGCGCTACTGTTCATCGTGCCAGTTTTCGTGACGGCGCGGACGCAGCTCCCTTCCTTCTTCCAAATCTTCGAGCAAGCTTGTCCTCATCGGCGTGGAGTTCCTCAGCCTCCGACGACTAGATTCCATCCATCGTATTTCATCAGCGAAGCATTTTGGCGGGCAGAGCACTGTAGCTGTGAGCTGCGATTTCCATCTCAGATCAGCGGCGTTCTTCTAGTCTGAGCCTCCATTTCTTCACGGGATTATCGGCGGTGGTCCTCCGGTTATTCTGAACCATTTCCGACAACACCTCAACGTTCCAAGCTCCATTCCTCAGTTCGCGATTCCAGCAACAGTGCACCCAGCAGCGTGCAACAGAGTACCAAGTCAAAATCTGATCTCGCTAAAGTTTTGTGAGCTGATACAAGTGAATCTGAGTTCATTTTGAAGCTTGAGGACACCAGTCCGATTTCTGTTGGAGTGTTCTCTGCAGATTCTTTGTGCAGTGGCAAGGAGAAGACAAGTTTGGTTCAAGATTTGTGTGTAGGGATGTTAAGCTTTACTGTAGTTTATTTTTGATGCTTAGGTTTTATTATTTCTGCATTTTTGTTCCTGAATTTTCTAGTTCGTAGCTTAGACTTCTTTTTAGTTTAATTACTGAACGAATCTTCTTGTTTAGTTTTGTTCTTGTGCTCTTTTTTTCAAGTTCTGCTTTGTTCTGTTGGTTCAGCAGTCACTGCTGAAATTGTGTCCCTTAAGCTTGTGTTTAGTTATTTCTTATCAAACCTTTGTAACTGATAAGTTAGTTGTTTGGATGGATTCAAATTAATTTTGAAGCTTGATTAATTCCAAGCGTGACAAGTTAAAAAGATCGTGTTGAGCCTTAGTGGAGTTCTGATCTGCAAAGAGTAGGCTGAAATTCTGAGTTAGGATTTGAGTAGGAAGGAATTAGTTTAATAGTAATTCTTGTAAGTTTTTGATTAGTGTTTTAGATTGATTTTAATTAATTTTCTCAATGATAGGTTTAGCACTGGAATTAGGTTAACTTTAGCTTATTTCCCGTTGAGTTGGTAGAACTTGTTTCTGATCTGTTCAGAATTCGAATTGCTATAGGGTAGCATTGGATGTGATTTAATTTTCACAGTAAAAAGTTCATTTTGAATACCAAATCCCCATTTCATAACTAGAAAACCCAAAAAGAGTGTTCTTAATCCAAGACAAGCACGTTCTAGCATAATCCTCGGAAATTCAACTCGGGCCTTATACTAAAACATTTCCTTGTGTAGTTGTGGGTTTTCGATCATAACATTAATTTGGGAGTTTATTTGTGACATCAATTTGGATAGCTACCAGTCGGCCAAGCCTAGCTTGGAGCCCAAGCTAGGGCCGGCCAAACCAAACCAAGAAGGGAGCCAAGTTGTGGCCGGCCCTAGCTTGGAGCCCAAGAAAGGGTGGTTGGCCACATTAAAATTAAAAGGAGTTTTTAAATTTTAAATCTTTCCTTATGTGGAAGCCATGGTTTTAAAAGAGAGTTTTTAAAATTTAAATCTTTCCTTTTATAGCTTTCTACAAATGATTAAGAGAAAGGTTTGATATCTTTCCTTATTTGTAGTTAAAAGGAAGATTTTAATTTTTTATAAAACTTTCCTTTTTTGCAACCGTCCACATGTTTTAAAAGTAATATTTTAATTTATATAATTTTCCTTTTACAACCAACAAGGGATTTAAAGAAAGAAATTTTTTTAATTAAAATTTCTTACCGGAAACAAATAAGGAAGTTTTAATTTTATGTTTAAAACTTTCCTTGTTTGAAGCAATAGATATGGTCGGCCATGACAAGAAGAAAAGGAAGTTTTAATTTTTTGTTTTAAAACTTTCCTTTTTAGTCATTGGCAAGGAATATAAGGAAGTTTTAATTATGTTTAAAACTTTCCTTTTTTGTCATGACCAAGAAATATAAAAGAGAGGGTAGAGGTACCTCACCTCATAAGAACAACACATCTTCTATTCCTCGTGTCTTATTCATTGTGGCCGGCCCTTCCTATTCTCTTTCTCTTCCTCTTGGGTGGCCGACGACATCATCTCTTGGAGCTTGTTTGGTGGCCGGATTTTGCTTGAAGAAGAAGAGGAGAAAGGAGGCATTGTTTCCTAGCATTCTTTGGAGATTGGTTGGTGGCCGAAACTCATCATCCTTTGGAGGTTGTTGGTGGCCGAAACTTGGAAGCGAGAAGAGAAGGCTTGGGTGGATTTCATCTTGGTAGATCATCGCCCACACGACGTCCAAGAGAAGTAGAGGAATACAATAGAATTTCAAGAGGTCTATAAGCTATAAAAGGTACAACTAGTTATTAGTTTCCGCATCATAACTAGTTCATCTTTTGTATAGATCTTGAAAAACCAAACACAAGACGTTATCAGTTTTAAGTTATGCTTTTTGTTATCGATTTTATTTTTTGATTTCATGTTTCAATAATGTGTTTCTATTGAGATCTCTATAGTTAAACCTAGTTTACTGTAAGAAGTTAAATATCTAATTTCTTTGTGAGGCTTTGTCTAGGAAGTGGTGGATGATCTCATACCCAAGAAGGCCTAGTGCCTCGCCATGTTTAACCTAGAAGTCGATCTTAGAAATAGATATTTGATAACTTCTGTAATATGGTTTAACTTAGGAAGATCACATCGGTTGAACTTGGAGTAAGAATGTTAAGTTTCGTTCCCAATCCAAGTTTAACTTCTAAAGAGAAATTTGGATTAATAATGTTAAGCATCATTTGCAATCCAAATTTAACTTTAGTAGAGCATATGGGTAACTAGGATAGTTCTATGCATGTACAAATTTTTGTACATGAGAACTAGAATGGTATTCCGGGTAGCAACCAACAGTTATTTTCCAAGTATATCTTGGGTGGTCCTTAAGATCGGTTGTCTCTGTTGAATTGCTCAGTTACATTCTATATAGTCAGCTATGTATTGTACTGCATGTATTTTAGTCGGCCAGTAAGGCCGACCGCCCTTATATCTTTCTCGATATTAAGCTGCTTAGTTATGTTCGGCATATCATTGAGATATTCGTTGGAGAATATTAATATGATGTCTGGGTCATGTTAGAAATCTGTTTGAAAAATGATAAGATGTTTTGTATTCCCTGGAAGTCCCCCTAATAAACTATGCTTTGCTAAAAATCCATCCAGGTAGTAATATGAGGTTAAGTGATTCAGACTCGGGCGACCTCTTACCCGGTTAGGCGGGCATAGAGAGATTCATGAGCCCTGGGGAGGTGGACCCATATTCTAATAAAACCTATGGCTGGTCGATTATGAGATAAATTAGACACCCCAACCGTCCTAAACAGCTGACCGCCTCAAAACCCGGTTAGCTACTGAATAACTGAACATGTTATCTTTTAGGTAGAGTACTAGGCTTCATATATTTGACCAGCATAAGGATCGGTTGGTTACTACTTGTCTGGCTTGTAACCCAGCCAAGCTAGACCTGAGAACCCTATTGCTAGGTGAACGATGAAGCCAAATGGGGGATGTTCTCTTCCATTAACTTTGATCATCACGCCACCTTAACCTTAATCACCATGTCATCTCCCGAGTACACTTGTTACATCTCGTATCAGTGGTGATAGTTTGCTACGATTAGGCCTTGGATGTAGCTACCTTGGGAGGTTATGAATCAAGTAAGCCGATTGTGTCCCTCTAGCTTGTATCGGTCCTAACACATAAGACAATTTGTCAACAATGTCTGATGGTTTCAAAGAGATATTCATATCCTAATTTTCTAAAGTTTCCAAAATTCCAAAGAAACAAGAAAACATCTAAAAAAGTTTCCATTTACAAAGTTGTTTTACTTTTATTTATATTTGTATCTTTGTTTCGTTATGTGTTGCTTTGTAAAAATAGAGAAGGAGAAGGTTTACTAGTGATAGTTTGCTAGGATTAGTTCTTAGATGTAGCAACTTTGGGAGATTGTGAACCAAATAAATTGATCGTGTCTTTGATATAGTCCATCAACACATTATATATTTTTGTCAACAATGTTTGATGGTCTCAAAGTGCTCCAAATTCTTTTTAAAAGAAAACAAACATGAATGAACACTTTTTACTGATGTAATTTGGAATAAATGTAAATTCTATAGGTCATTAAATGTAAAATACCGAAAAATTACGAATAACCATAAGGGAATTTTCAGAAATTTTTACAAATTTTCTGAGAATTTTTCAGAGGTCGTATGACGTAGGTTACGGGGATAAATATTGGGCCACGATAAAGCCTATTTAGGCTACCCCATTTTAACGAGGAAAAGTTGAATTTATTTTCTTTTTCTTTCTTTTCCTCTGTTTTCTCACCCGTGCCTTCGCCGACCCCCCCCCTCCCGACCCGCACTGCTTCTTCTTCTTCTCCTCCACCCGACGGCGCTGTGCGTCGCTTCTCCTCCCATGCAGACAAAAGGGGTGGCAAAAGGGAAGTTGGGCACTTCATCTTGCCCGATTCCTTCTTCTCCACGTCTTCCCCCTTTCTCTTCCTCCTCTTCCCTTTCCCTGATCTCTTTCCTTCTCTGCGCCAGAATCTCCTCTGTTGGTTTTCTTTTCATCTCGCACAGATGACTCGACATCGATCGCCTCTCGCATCGCCCCCGAACCTCTCCCTCACGCTGCGTTGTTCCTACTGAATTGCCACCACCGATCGCGCCGAAAGCAAACACCGACCCATGCCCTAACTCTGGCCGAGTTCTCACCTTCCTGATCCGAGGTGCGACGCTCGGTGCCCTAGTTTGACACTGACGCTCGGTGCCCTAGCTTGACACTGACGCTCGGTGCCCTAGCTTGACACCGACGCAACCTCTTCTTCCAGGGCCGCCAATCTTTTGGGTTGTGCCCTAGAGTCTTCGTCGAGCCTTCTCCTTCCGGCCCGGCACAGTGGTGGTGCCATCTTTCCTCTTGTGTCATGCCCTAGATTTGGCCCCACAACCATGATAACCATGATTTTACTGTATTATTTTGATTCATATATGCATGGTTTGATGTTGATTTCATAGGTTTAAATCATGGTTACATAAAATTTTATGCATTGTATAGATTTTGGACCTAATTACAAATTATCTTATTTTTGGTGTTACTTTATACTAATATTTGATTCTTATTTTGTAGGCATCAAAGGATCTTGGATTTGGATCTATTCGAACTGAATTTGTGCTCGAATCGGAGTTTAAACCAGAAGATCAAGTTGCGGAGTATTATGGACCGTTCATCGAAGATTGGACAAATTTGAACCATCTAGTGAAGATCTGGTCGATCCGAACTAAGGGAGAGTACATCTAGACCCTAGATCAAGATCAGTACCTCCGGATCGGATTTTAGGTGACTTTCCACTGTTGATCAAGCTCCAAATCGATTTCAGCCGTCCGTTCAGATCTGGATCAGATTCAAAAGAGAAGCTACAGTACCTTCGTGGCTTCGTCGACTCCTTCGCGCAGTCTTGTGTCGTGCGAGCGCCACCGGTGGTTTCCGACCCCGTTCCTTCTCCGACCAACTCTTCCGGCGACATCTTCATTGTAGAGTTTCACGACAGCTGATTCCGATCATCTGGAGTCATTGGCGGGCGTTCCCTTTGGCGGAATTCTTCTCTCCGCAAGCCTCTATTTTCGCCATATTTGGAGGTGTTCTTCCAAATCTGAGCTCCGATTCCCATCAGCAACGTTCGGAGGTGGTCCGCCGGCGTTCCTGAGCTCCATCCAACAGCAAACCATCACCCGCATCTTCATCCCAGATTCAGAGAGCTCCGGGTAGAAGAAATCCATATTTTTGGCACTTGAGTGGGTTTAGGGTTGTTCTAGCTCGCCGGAGGTGGTCCACCGGCGTTGTTGACTATACCTTGAACTTATAAGCAGCTGAGATGCTTCATTGAGGACTGGAGTTGGGTGTTCTCGACTTCAGCACTCTTGTGTGACGGCAAGAGTGTGTTGCTTGTATAGATTGGTTGTGAGTTGGTTCGGTTAGGGTTTATTTTGCTTTGTTACTATTTTGTAGATAGAACAGATTTATTTTAGTTTTTGTTATGTTCTTATCACTGCAATTTAGCATTTCTTTATCATGTTTAGTAGTTATAATTTCATTGATGCAATTTAGTTAAGTTTTATTTGATGCTTGGTTAATTTTTTAGTGTTTAAGTTCTAAGTTAGGGCTTACATCTTGCTTTAGATCAGATTTAATTGAGTATCGTCATTTCATATTTAGTTTAAGTGTGTTGATGGTTTAATTATGATGTAGGGTGACAATGCGTTATGGTTTAATCATTGGCACCTAGTTAGGTTTCGCTATTGCTTTATATTAATTTCTTTATTGTTGTGCTTCACTTTTGGTACACTTAGATTCAAGTTTAAACCCCCATTTATATGTCAAACCCCCAAAAATAGGAATAAAACACAATCCTAGATTACATCCTACCGTTGGTTCCTCGAGAGATCGATCCTGGTTTCGTTACTACAACATGATTGTGTAGATAAGGGGTTCAATGGAATATACATTGTTAATTTGATTTACGAGTATGACAGACATCGTTATCAAATTTTGACGTCGTTGCCGGGGAAACTTGTAGCGGTGTTTTTAGGATTGTTGTTTGATTACTTTCATGATTATATATTCATGTGTTTGATTTTATTTGTTCCTGAGTCTTCTAATTTTATTTGCTAATTGTTAGTGTAAGAATAGGAAATTCTTTTTACCATAGATCCATTTTATCAGTATTTTGGAGATTGGAGTCTGAGTTATTATTATCAGCCTTAGATTGGGATTTATGCTCCTGAATATCGGTATGAGGATGCACAAGAAAAAATTGAAGAATCAATATGGAAATGCAATGAGGTTATGCAACAAATGAGTGAGCATCAAGAGCAACAATTTGCAAGGATATAGAATATTCAGAGTCAATTAGATCGGATTGTATCATCCATTAATCAGTTACATGCACAGAACTCCAGTGGAGAGATGGAGAGTAGTGATTTTGTTAGGCCTTACCCTACTCCATTTATTCACAAGAATTTCCTAGTATTATTTGTGATTATGATGTAGTTGTCCAAATTTATGATTCTACTAATATTGTTGCTTTAGATGTTGTTGAAGATGCAGGAAATGAGGATTTAATTGTTGAAGATGATTTAAGTGTAGGGGAATGCTTACTGGAAGCATTACCTCAAGAATCACCAAGAATAGAGGATGTAAGTGTAGGGACTTGTGCAATGGAGCCAAGCACCCAAGAATCACTACATGAAAATGTACATTCACCAGAACTAGAGTCTGAGCATTTACTTGATGAGAAAGAGATAAGAATCACCACTCCAAGTACCGTTCAAGATGACAAGGTGAGTTTTTCTTGTGATTTTTCAGAAAATTTTATAGAGGTACCATTTAATGATTTTTTTAGATGTGATTCATTATTTGATACATTTTCTATCCACACTAATGTTCTCCTATTTTATTTTTATCCCACATGCGTGTGGAAAGTGTTTTCTTTGATTGATGTTGTAGGAGAACATAAGCTTCCGGAGTGGGTACTTAAACTGAACCGTCTCAGACCTCCAGAAAGAATTTTGAAAGGAAAAATGAGTAATAAGAAGAATTTGAGTGGAACTTTGATTACTCCACTTCCGAGGTGGATTCTACTTCTAAACCTTCTTCAACCACTGGCAAATGAAAGGGGAGTTGGTTCCAATTTTGTTTTCTTTTACATTTTAATTCATGCTTTGTTAATAAATTCGTTATACATTTCTTCGGTTTCATACTTTGCATTTGCACTTTGATTTTACATTTTGCATTTTATTTTCACATTTTCTTTCATACTTTGCATTTCGATTAGTCTACATAGCATTTCATTTGAATAAAAGTCTCCATGGGAATTTTCTAAGTAATATTTTTAAGATGGTAAAAGTTTCTTAAATTGGACCATCAATTTTAGGTCATGTGGCATGATTGAATGCTCTACTTACACGATATTGGTTAAAATGGTGGTAGATTCCATTATGATCAATTGAGCTTGTTTGCAAGAAAATTATCTAGAGAGGACCATTTAGAGCCTATACACCATTATTTTCTTTGTGTGGCATGCACTTACAACAATTAAAACTCTAGAACTTTCTTAGTTTCTTTTCAAATTTACAATAGCATATGTGTGCATGGAGATGAAGGATTGTTTTCATTCTTGATCCCTCATAAATTCCAATTCCTTTCTTCATAATTTTCTTAAAACATTATTCTCTTGCATTTTAACCTTTGATTACCTTTGCTTGGTCCATTTCATTGAGGGTTTTGGTTGACTATCTTGATGAGTTAGATTGTTTGATGATGGACAAAGTTTTAATTGTGGGGGAAAATTAGTATGCTCAAGAATTTTGAAGAAGAGGGATGGTTTCATAAGTATTGAATTGTGATTTTTGAGAGTGATGTGAGAGTCTCAAACATGGACCTTGATTATGGTTACTTAATACAATGTGCAGTAATTGGAGTTCTTATTTAAGTTTCTACTTTTGGCTTAGTTTAGAGGCTACTTTTGGTTTGTATGTGCTGCTCTTAAAAATCCAAGGAGCTGACATTTGATATTGTTGAAAATCTGATGTGCTGTTTGTTCAAGTTAAGTTACTAAACTTGATGTTGTGTGCCAACTCCTCATGCTGATTTTGAACAGCAGCATTTAGAATTCGAGCCCTTATCAATTTAGTGTTGAATGATACTTTTTGGAAGCTATATCTGTTCTTGCTGCTATCAAATGCAAAATGCAAGGGATTACCAATACTTGCTGGAGGCTGAATTACCAATCAGAGAGGAAGCTCAACAGATTAAAAAGGTTGTGTGTCTTGTGCCAAAGACTGATACATTTGATGTGAGAGTAGAAAAGCTGTGAATGTATGGATGTTTTTTTTAAGATGGAAGAACTTAATGGAGAGCAAGTTCAAACAACTTGGATTTCTGAAAATTGATACTATGGAGAATCTTTTTATAGAGCTATAGAAATCTGGTTGTGGCAGTGTACAGGGGCTCATTCTGATTATTATCTCTGTGCAATGATGGATTGTTAAATGAGAAAACTAAATAGCACTGAACATAAGTGTATTTTCCAATTGGTTCAATAATGAGTGTAGTGAAAAGAAAGTTAGAACCAGAGAGCTATTGGATTGTAGAACTCAATTAGTTTCAGCTCATCAACTCCAATTCAGAAGTGTTTAATACTTCTATGAATTTGAATGTTTTAACCTATTGAAGCTGGATTTTTGTAAGGTATATGCCATACAAAAATAAGCATGATACAGAATAGTGTAGGTATTAAGTGGAAATGAAGAAGAGATGATGGAGTTGCTGAATTATGATCAGCTACTAGATTCTGTGGTCATCAGTAAAAGAAATCAGTGAAGCAGAATCAGACTCTGAAATGAAGCTGAAGTCTTAAACTATAAACCTTTTGGCAGCTGAAATCCATTGAATTCTTGCTGAATTGGATCTGAAATGTAGAAAATGCAATAATGAGAATCTGCAGAAAATTGAGGTTGCAGTAATATGTAAATGAAGAGCTTAGTGTCAATGTTGTGCCAAAGATGCATGTTCTTTTCAACCAGCAGCAACATGAAGTGTAATCTCTATCATTTCAGTGACAAAGTGTGGTTTTCTTTTAAAGGAAGCTTTGCCCTTTCGTTAACAATTAGAAGTGATGAAGTGCAGGAATGCAATGGTGTAAAATTTTCTCTGATCAGGAGCAAGAAACTGAAACTGTAACACAAAGGAAAGGCCGTGGAAATCTGTAGAATTGTAGTGCAGAGTTGAAAAATTTGTATCAGTTTTGTATCAAGATTTGGAAGCAATATCCAAATGAGTGGAAGCTTAATTGAAATCTAAGAGTATGTTTGAAACAAATGGTATGCGTACCTTTCATGGCATGTGCAAGATAAGGAAGGATGACTTCAGGAACTCATTCTAGACACAAAAATAATGCCAGAAAAGTGAACTTCTGTAGTTATTGAATCTGATCACAATGGACTTTATTGGAGAATTCATTTGGTGATTATTATTCCATTTATGAAGTACTTGAACATAGTATCATTTGCTGGGGAAAGTTGAAGAAAAGGGCAGTGATTGGTATTTTTAACAGTGGGGAAAATGCTGGAAACCGAATTCAGTTTACATGTGTATCAAGTGTGTGTAACTTTTTCATTGTAAGCCTTTGAAGCTTTTGGAATTCGTTGAAACTTTTGAATTTCTAGCAGCAATTTGTCTTTAATTCCTTTCCATATTCTACAAATTTGTTGGACAGAATGCTGATAGCATTAAAGTGTAGAATTGTGAAGTTGCAGTCAACTGTTTATTGATGTACTAAAGCTGGAACAAGATGGAAATTAAGCTATCTTTTGACTTAAATGATTGTTATGTTCTTTGTGAATAAATTGTTGAAGCTTGAAGTGAGAAAGCAACGACATCAGGTTAGGATACTAAGTTAAAAAGCTGAAATTCAGAATTCTGAGAGATAAATGCAGAACTGTTAAATGCTGTGAAGTTGAAGTTGAGAGCTGTTGGAGTATCAAAAAGTCAGGAATGATATCAAGGAGAAGAAAAGCTTACATGAAGCTTTGTAATGTGAAGAAACAAATGGAATGTTGGCGTCAATAGCTTCTAACAAGATACATTCTAACAATGCAAAGATGGAATGGCTATGACACTGGATAGTAATTGAAAAGCTGAAATTGGTTGAATGATAAGAATGAGAGAAGATAGTAATGTTGAGAAGTGATGTTCAATCCAAGAAATGGAATGTCAGATCGAGAATGGAACAAATGAAAAGAAAAGGCTGCAAGGATAGAAATGAACATAGTGCAGAATTCATAAATGCAGAAACATACAGTACAAGTGATATGACAGTTTTGTGCCAAATTGAGAAATGGATTGTAACCATTTGGAGATGCTGAAACCTGGAAGGAGTTAAGACTTAATGTTGATCAAGTGTAGAAGAGAATTTTAAGAGGAAATAAGTGTGCATCTTTAAAAGGAACTGAATCCAGATTTAAATGATCAGCTTTGTGCCATAGGTAATCTGCTGATTTGAGCCAAGTTCTCTTGCTATTCGAATATGAAAGGAATGGAATATGAGCTATTTTGATTCATTATTCTATGAGCTATCTTCCAGGGCTTATGAGCTAGATAATTTTGCTGGAATTGAAGCAAGAAAACTGCAGAAATGCAGTAAGGCAACACAGGAATTCAGTTTTAGGTGATGAATTAAATGTGTATCAATTTTTTATCACCAGCTCTCAAAATAGTGAGGAAAACTAGAGGAACTGTGGCATTCAAAGTAACAAATTGGGTTCATTTACTTCCATGTCTTCTATAATTTGAATGGTACTGATTTGTGATTTCTAAACTCAGAAAGTGCTGGAGATGAATCTGTTTGAAACTGGTGTATGTTGTCAAATAGATGTTGTGAAGAAATTAAAAGGATGCTGCAACATGTGCATATATTTAAGAATGTTAATGTAGAATGCAGAAACATTAATGTGGAATCATGACAATGCTGCATCTTAGACTGAAGGCAGGAAGAAAATCTGTAGGAATCTGAGATGAGATCTGAAATTGTGTCAATGGATACATTCTTACAAGTCAATTTCTTCATGCTGTTAAGTTAATCTGGAATCTTAAGTCTGAATTAGAAGCTTGAAGATGTATATTTTAGTAACTAATTCAATTCTGATAATTCTGAAATCTAATTGCAGAAGTTAGTTGCAAGTTCTGGATTTTGTGTTCAGCTACAGAATCTGTTTTTGTGTCAATTACTAGTGCTGTTTCTGATCAATATGGTTAGAATTCAACTTCTTGTGATTACAGCACTAAATGAGAAACATTAGTGAGTGGAGCTAGATCATAACTGCAGTGATAAGGAAACTACTCAGTTTTACATGACATCAGTTAAGTAGCTTGTTAAAGAAGGTGACATTAGAGATGTTTTCTTACTAACATGATCAGGAAAATGAATCAAGTTGTAGTGGGTGCAGGACTCCAGATTTATGCCTTGTAAGCTGATTTGAGTTGTTCTTAATTAATTGTTGTGCCCAGATTTGTAGCTGGAAGCTTCTGAATTGGATCGAGTTTTTACTATGATTCTTGATCAGTGAAATGCTCAAGCATAGTCTGAATTTTGTAAGATGAATCTTTATAGTTTGAGTTGAAATTCAAGAGCTCCAACCAATTGTTAGTGAAGATCAGTGAAACTATATTTAATTTCCTGGATTTTGTAGTGCAGGCATTCTCTTAAAGAATCTGAAGTTTGAAACCTTTGAATTCTTGCTGAATTTGATTGCTGAATTGCTGAAAATTCTGATCAAGTGAAGTCTGAAGTTGCAATCTGGGAATCCAGAATTCAGAAGCCGTTGACGATAGGCTACTGTAGGTGATTAATGAAGCTAATGTCATTAGTATAAAGCAAGAAAAGCTCATAGAAGGAAATGTTCAGATTGACACATAAATAAACAGTGTAGATGTTGATATTCTGAAGAAACAGGACAAAGTTGAAGTCTCAATGTTACAAACTGAAATTACTTTCAATTGCAGATTCTGAAACTTTATTCAGAATTCCTGAAAATCTAGGATTTTGAAAAGGCACTAAAATTGTTTTCTTATCAAGTTAACTCTGTTGTTAATTATCAAAGGATCTGTTAGCCATTTTGAAATGTACATCAAAATTTGCAAGTAAGGTGAAGTTGCTTGTGCCAATATTGGATCTTAATCTAATTACAGAGATGGATGAAGCTACAGAATTTGAAGAAGAGCAGGATGCTAGGAAGTGCACAGCAGGGCTACTGAAATTCGAAGGTTAGTTTAGTGCCTAGTACATGTGATGATAGCACCCAATAAAGATTTACTTGAGTGTTAGTCCTTTTAGTGCAACCTTCTTTTCTGCTGCAAGTGTGAGAAATTGGAAACTTAAGAAAACTCAAATCTGTAAGAACAGAAATAGAGAAGTATGCAGAATGTAGTTTGATCTTTTATCCATTGATTGCTTGGTGTTCCTGCAGTTTTCTTTAAACATGAATCATTGAATCTGAACTTCTGAAGTAATTCAAATTGAAGTACTTGGATGATCTTTTATCATTTTCAGTTGTCTTCATTTCTGCAGTTTTCTTCAAACTCAGTGTTCTATAGTTTTTCTTGCAATTTTAATTTAATGCGGAATGCAGTTTTCTTCTGAAGATCTCTTCAGTTTGTTCTCCAATACTTTGCAAGAGCAAAAAATAGGAGGAGGATAGAAAAGGAATGAGTGGTGGATGTTCATGTTGGTGCGGGAAGCATCAGACGATCGAACCCAAGTTTTGATAATGGCAAAGGGTTCAAAGTTAAGTCATCTTGTGATCTAATAAGTTCATGGAGCTTGCAGGAAAGTCCTAAGTGGTACTTAGGCAAAAGTCCTAGCTGCGGTTAGACAGGTGGAAAACCCTAGGGGTGGTAACCCTAGGTCATAGGGGGTGGTAACCTTATGTGGAAAGTCTTGGTGGGTCGAGAGCTTCAGGCAAAAGTCCTAGGGGGTAACCCTAGGTGGAAAGTCCTGGTGTCGCGAACCAGGTGAAAGACTGGACGGGCCGGGAAGTGGAAGTCTAGAAGAAAGTCTGAAAGCTTCGAACGTTGAGAAAAAGTCCAGTCGATCTGGAGGATCGCACTGTCAACAGGTAAATCACCTGAGAGGAGTAGGTGAGGACGCATTCCCCATAAAGGGAACAGTAAGCGTCGGGTCGACCTAGGGTTTCTGGTTGAAAATCCGAAATCAGACCCGGACAGTCCGATGACTGTTGATTATATCACTTATAATATGTCTGTGCAAACTTTGTTTTGCAAGGTTTTTGTATTTGGGACTAACACATTTTGCAGGAACAAAAATGCACACTTGACCTCAGATGAACGGTGTCCGAGGCACCTCCATGGGGCTTGGAGGTGCCTCGGGTGCTAGTCGAAGCCAGCTATCCTGAGGCACTGGAGGCGCCTCGGAGGAAGCTGAAGGCACCTTGGACCAGGCGTTGGAGGTGCCTTGGAACAGCTTGGAGGCGCCTTCAATGGGATAAGGTGCGACCAAATCAGAGCTGATCCACGCGTGCGACTCGGCGGCCTGGAGGCGCCTCGGACAGGCTTGGAGGCGTCTCCAGCACTGTTTAAAAGGGGGTTCGAGGCAGAGGCTCAAAAAAGAAATTCTAAATCAATCTTTCATCGACCTACTGCCTACGTGACGACCTTGAAGTGCTATTTCAAGTTCCCGACGACCCGGAGCTCCGATATTGTTTGATTCTGTCGTCGGTATAAGATTTCTTTAATTACTACACTTATTGTAACTTACATTTGTACAAACTCTTTGCACGATATAGTTGTTGCCCACAGTAAGCGATCAACGATCGCGGGCCTTGGAGTAGGAGTCGTCACAGGCTCTGAACCAAGTAAACGACCTGTGTCATATGTGTTTTTGTGATTCTTTCTATTTATTCTGCTACTTTATTACTCGAATGATTTACGATTCCGAAACGCGAAATAGCCACGAGCGCTATTCACCCCCCCCCCCTCTAGCGCTTCTCGATCCAACAATTGGTATCAGAGCGGGGTCGCGTTGATCTGGTGCAACCACCAATCACGCATCTTTTTTGTTGTGTTTTCAAATTTATGGAGTAAATTAGAATTTAGCTAAATTGCTACATTCTAATTATTTTTTTTCAAATCGGTCTTTGCTCGAAGTTGGTGCAACACCACTTGAGCTCGTGATATTAATTTTATTTCCCACACTGCTAATCCAAGACCTAGTCTTGGGACACTTCTGTTTTTCTTTATTTTCCACATTATCAATGGCCCAACAAGAGGGTTTCAGCACCGTTCCCCCCCCCCCCCCCCCCCGCTCTTCACTGGAGAAGACTTCGGGTACTGGAAGGGACGAATGGAAACCTTCCTCAAGATCCAATTCGATACCTGGATGATTATCAAGACTGGAATACAACTACCAACCGACGAAGATGGCAAGCCGACACCTTGTGAAAAATGGGAACCGACCTTAATCAAGAAGGTGGAAGCCGATGCCAGAGCAACCTGTACTCTTCAGTGCGGACTGGCCAAGGAAGAGCTCAACAGAGTTGGACCATTCTCCAGCGCAAAAGAGCTATGGGAGAAACTGATCAAACTCCACGAGGGCACCTTCGACACCAAGGTGAGTAAAAGAGATCTTTTATTTAATAAATTATATAATCTAAAAATGTAGGACGGAGAGACAGCTAGTCAACTCCACACACGCATACAAGACATCCTCAACTCCCTCCATGCAATCGGGCAAAGAGTCGAGAATCGGGACATCATAAGGTACGCACTCAATGTTTTTCCGAGGAGTACATTGTGGGCATCAATGGTAGATGCCTACAAAGTCTCCAAGGACTTATCTTCCATTAGATTAGATGAATCGTTTTCGGAATTCGAACTGCATTAATAGACTAATACACTGCCAACCGAGAAGGGTATTGCTTTAGTTGCAGGTACTAGTCGAACACGCGAACCAAGATCACGGCGAAGAATTAAACCAGAGGAGGAAGACGAACCTGACTCAGACGATGAAGACGACGAATTAACCTCCGAGCTCGTGAACCTAGTGAAGAAGCTTTACAAGAAAAAGAAAGGCTTCAACAAGAGAGATCTAAAGAAGGCAGTACAATCCAAGGAGGTTCAATCCAGTTCAAAAGTCAAGCTTGAAGTGATCTGCTACGGATGCAACCAGAAAGGGCACATCAAGGCCAACTGCCCAAATCAGAAGGATGCAAAGAAGCAGAGGAAATGAAGGTGCTAAAGGCGACATGGGACGAATCTTCCTCAGAAGACGACGACGACGAACTCGATCAAACTAGTCTACTTGCACTGATGGCCCAGGACCAGATCAACCTGTTTGAGAGCGAGAGCAAGTTGGAAGCTGAGTCCGAGCAAAGCCACGGATTTGTATCCATGTCCGAAGGGCCAGACCCCGCTGTAAGTGTTCCTCGACTTAATAATTTATTCAATTACTTATTACACAAATTAGCAAAATCAAATCTTAAAGCCAAGTCACTTCTAAAGGAAGTAGTAGTCCTGAAAGAAGTGACTAACCCCAAAATCTTGCCTGACCCAAGTCGGACTGGAAATTCAACTCAAGTTCAAAAACTTGAGGAAGAAAACTCCAGTCTGAAAACTCAGGTTAAGGATTTAAAAAATACATTAGAACAGTTCTCTTTGGGCTCCAAGAAGCTTGACCTAATTCTTGGGACACAAAGAGTCGTTTACAACAAAACTGGGCTAGGGTATAAAACTAAAAGAAAATATAGATCTTACTTGTCCTTAGTAAATAGACAAAATAAAAAATCATTCCAAGCATAGGTACCCAAGTCCAACCTGGTTAATCAAGTTGGACTTGGTCAATATTGGGTCCCTAAGGATCAAATACATTACCTCGATAGACCATACCGAGGTTATGATCCAAGGGGAGATAGAAGAAAAACAATAAAAATAAAATCAAATTAAAATCAAATTAAATCAAAATTTAAATCAAAATTCAAATTAAAAATAAAATCAAATTAAAATCAAATTCAAATAAAATCAAATTAAATTAAAATTCAATTTAAATTTCAAATCAAAATTCAATCTGAAATTCAAATTAAATCAAAAATCAAATTAAAATCAAATTAATTCAAAATTCAAATTAAATTCAGAAATTAAATTCTTACATAATCTTAAAAATCCTAGGGAAGGCTCCAGAATAGCTGGCACTTCAAAACTTAATCCACCCGACAAGGGTAACCAAGAATAGACTACTCGGCAGGGTAATTAAGGTTAGATTAAAATGGGCTAGTTTTAACTTGACTCACAGTACTGGTGAAATATTGGATTATAGTACGTTGGGGAAGCTTAGTCATCGCATGTCTAAGAAGTTATGGCTTTAACCTGGTGCATTTGGCTAAGTGGAACTGACCGAAGCTACCCTTTATAGATCCTAACCAGTTAGACCAAGGTTTAGTACTAAGTTCAATGGGTAGGACTATTTGGAAAACCTCGAAGGCATGGGCAAGGGTGACCGGATGCTAGCCATAATGTACCAACAGGTCATGGTTGACCGGATGTTAGTTTAGGAGGCTTTAGACTTGATTTTGGGAGAAATCATGAGCTGGATCGATCAACCGATCGATTGGCTCATGCCCAATCGATCGGCCGATCGATTGGGCGAGTCTTCGCGACAAGCCTCCTCCCAATCGATCAATGGATCGATTGGGGTGAGTGTGCGATCGCACAGAACAGCGCTGGATCGATCCGTCGATCGATCCAGAGCCCCCAATCGATCAGTGGATCGATTGGGAAGTGTGATTTCGCACGATAAGCCTTGGATCGATCAGCCGATTGATCCAAGCAAACTCCCGAGAGCACAGAGGCGCTCTGGATCGATCAGTCGATCGATCCAAAGCCTCCCCGATCGATTGGGAGCAATCCAATCGATCGGGATCCGACCGTTGGCATCATATTTAGCTACAGGCGTTCGATTCCTTCTGTAGAACTTGCACTGTTCATTCCCGATCTTCACACCAACTCCACAGCTTCTCCACAAAGTTCAGATCGCCAGTTCTTGAAGGTTCTTAGAGGTTTTTCCAAGTCAAGAGGCGGATCTACAGCTGAAGAAGAAAGCTAGGGTTAGGGCTTCTCTTATGCAAACTTGTAAGCTTTTGCTTGTATTTTGTTCCCTTTCCCTTTCTTCTTGTAGTGTGAACTTGTAGGGCTTCTCCGCCTTTGGTAGTTATCATAAAGGAGTGTTTTTCGTAGTGGAGGGTGCGTGAGTGTGTGGATCCTTGGATTAGTCACCTCTTGTGAGGTGGATACCAAGTAAATCCTTTTTGTTAGTGTTGTATGTTTTGTTTCTCGTATTTCCGCTGCGTATCTTTGAAGAAACAAGCAACGTCAAGCACGACGAGCGCACCGAGCTATTCACCCCCCCCCTCTAGCTATATATTCGGTTCTAACAAGTGGTATCAGAGCAAGGTTGCTCTTCACCGGAATCATCGCCGAAAAGGGAAAAGAGCTAGAGGGTGAAGAAGTTGGAGCAAAATTCTACAAGTCGAAGACTTCATCAAAAGGCTCAACTTCAAATGGAATTCCAAGATGGACTTGGATTCGACACAAGGGTGCCTCCACCATATGTATCTACAAGCTTCGATTCTTGGAGATCAAGAATCGAAAATTTCTTGATGATGGAGATAGAACAATGGTTTGCTCTAATGGAAGGTTTCGAAGCTCCAACAAACTCCAAGGGCAAGCCTCTCAAGAAAAGCAAATGGAGTCAAGAGCAAGTTCAAAGGAGCAAGGTAAATGATAAAGTGACCAAGCTTTTGGTCAATTTATTGCCAAGCAATATTTTGGTTCAAGTTGGAGAATTCAAGGATGCCAAAGAGCTATGGAGCAAGTTGGCAAAGATTCATGAGATCCCCTCCACTGTACCAAGCCAAGAAAAATCCAAAGAGGGTGACTCATTGGAGCAAGATCAAGAGGAGGAGAATTCCGAGGTTGAGAGATGCTCAACTTCCGAAGAAGAAGTCTAAGAAGCTTCATCTTCAAAGGAATGCAATGAAGAGGACAAGGAGAGGGCATACTCCTTGTTTCATGTACAAGATAAAGATGAAGAAGTCTCCACCTCTAGGATTGAGAGGGAGCGACCTTCGGTGACACTGGATCAAGAAAAAGGAGAAGTCTCCACATCCGGGTCAAGAGAAGAAGAGGATGAAGAAGCTTCCACCTCCACAAGTCAAGTCAAATCTATTGGAGGAGCATCATTGTCAGATCAAGAGAAAGTTTCTACCTCCGGATCAAAAGGAGAAGATGCCAGCCCTACACATAAAGGTATAAATATTTCAATTAAAAATAAAAATCATATTATATATTTTGAGTGTAGGGAACATGGGCACTGCAAGAGCAAGTGCCCCAAATTGGCTAAGAAGAAGGGCCAAGTGGAACCAAAGGGCAAGGAGAAGCCCAAAGAGACCGCTCCTGGAACAAAGAAGAGCAAGGAGCACATTGTGTTCTTCTCTTGCAATCAAAAGGGACACTATCGAAGTCAATGTCCCAAGGGGAAGAAAGAGGTCAAGGCTCTTGGAGGAGGCACAAGTCAAGGGGGAGCCTCCAAGGTAAAAAGAAAGGTATCGTTTATTGAGCCTACCCCTTTAAATAATGGTAAGAAGCATGCTAGTTCTAATTTATATCATTTTAATGTTATTTACCATAAGAATAGAAAGCATGATAGCTTTAAGGAAAATCACATGGCTCTTCATGCTAAAACTAACACACCTAGGGTTAGGAAGGTAGATGAAAATGTAGGCAAGAAAACTAAGGGTTTTAGTTATAAGTCTAGAAATAAAAATGCTCATGGATTTAATGAAAAATCAAAAACTAAGGATTTAATGATAGAAAATCAAGTCTTGAGATCAAGGCTTGATAAAATGGAAAAGACCCTAAAAAGGATGGAAAATATCCTAAAAGGGCAAAATGAGCAAAACCTAGGTCTAAGAGTACAACAAGGGTCACCCAAGGGCCATAGAGGTTTGGGATACAAACCTAAGGCTAAGAAGGATGTAATCTCTTACCATAGGGTTCCATATAGTTATGGAATCAACCCTAAGTCAAATGGTCAAGTCAAAATACAAGGGAAGTTATCCCTAAGAGTATTTTTGCAACTAAGGTGACTAAGACTTCTAAGAAGTCTAAAAAAGTCACTAAAAAGGTCACAAGGGAAGCAATCCCTAGAATTGACCTAGAAAGTGTGACCAAGGCTTCTAAGAATCCTAACAAGGTCACTAGGAAGGTATCTAGGGAAGTTATCCCTAGTGAGTACCTAGAGCACCCAAGGAGCACCAATAGGTTTTGGGTTCCTAGGAGCATTTTCTCTACCCCATAGATGGGTTAGAGAGTGTCAACTCCGATTAGAAGGGTAGTTAACCCAACTTTGATGAAGTTGACACTCGGAGAGCATTTTCAAGGTTATTATCAACCTTTGAAAATGAAAAGAATTTTTATTTACTCTTATTAGAGTAAAATGTGTCAAAATTTGATAAATTGGATGATATTTTAAGTGACACAAATTGGGGAAATCATAAGAACTACCAAGTTGGGATTTTGGTATGTTCTTAGGAAATTAAAGGCAATGTATGCCTTAAATCAATTGATTACTCTTTAAAAGAGTAAATTGTGCCAAAGTTTGAGGAATATGTTTAATTTAAATTGGCACAAATTAGGAAAAGCAATAGAAATGTCAAAATTGGATTATTGGCATTTTCTTGGGAAATAGTGGGCAATCTAGGTTTTAAATCTTAATTTAGGTAAGGCTTAAGGATACTTAGGTAGACAACCTAGGTATTTTATTTATGCTAAAACTTGTCATGCTTTGTTTGCCCATCATATGTCATGACATCATATTTATTTAGCTATTTTTGCATTCATATTTGAGTATGAAAAACACAAAAATACCATGTGATGTCATACATACATCATATAGTTATAGAAATTTTCTTTTGAAAATTATTTCTTTTGATGTATGTCATAACATCATCATGCATTATTTTAGTTCCTTGTAAATTAATGACTAATGGCATTTATTAACAAGTAACATCCTTGGTGGATGTTCATAACCTCAAAATGCCTAGGTAGATATACATGATCTCTAGATTAGGGCAAAACCAAAGTTTACATCTCACTAAAGAACTATAAGGTGACTTGTATGTGTTTTAGTACACATTAGATACAAGTGAGATGTTAGGATGATGAGCAAAACTCAAGATGTTGATTTAGTGCATTCTTTTGAGTTTTAGATTCATCAAAACAC
This sequence comes from Zingiber officinale, assembly GCF_018446385.1. Lineage (NCBI taxonomy): Eukaryota > Viridiplantae > Streptophyta > Magnoliopsida > Zingiberales > Zingiberaceae > Zingiber > Zingiber officinale. The sequence goes on along the minus strand of NC_055999.1, from coordinate 32,894,236 downwards.
ATAGTTATGTGTTTTCCAATCATTGGGAAAGCTAATGTACAAGTCATGTGCATTGAGCCCAAGGAACATGGTTGGATATTGGTTTTGAAAATCATTTTAAAATGCTTTTAGAAAACCTTGATGAAGACTATCTGTTGGTGCAGTAAGCATCCGACGATCGAACCTCAGTTTTGATAATGGCAAAGGGATTCAAAGTTAAGATTCCTTGTTATCTAACGTGGTTGAATGAGTGTTTCAGGAAAGTCCTAACTTTGGTTAGGCAGGGGAAAATCCTAAGGGGGGGTAACCTTAGGTCCTAGGGGGCGGTAACCCTCGGTGGAGGAAAATCCTATGGGGGGGTAACCTTAGGTCCTAGGGGGCGGTAACCCTAGGTGGAGGAAAACCCTAAGGGGCGACAACCTTAGGTCCTAGGGGGCGGTAACCCTAGGTGGAGGAAAACCTTAAGGGGCGGCAACCTTAGGTCCTAGGGGGTGGTAACCCTAGGTGGAGAAAAACCCTAGGGGGCGGTAACCCTAGGTCCTAGGGGGTGGTAACCCAAGGCGGAAAGTCCAGTCGGTCTGGAGGACCGGACTGGCATCAGGTAATCTCTCCTGAGGGGAGTAGGTGAGGACGCGTTCCCCGTAGAGGGAACAGTAGGCGTCGGGTCGACCTAGGGTTTCCGGTTGGAAACTCGAAGTCAGACTCGGACAGTCCGGAGACTGTCTATACTTCATTTATCATGTTTATTGTGCTAACTTTGTGTTGCAGGATAGTGTTTGGGACTAACGTATCCTGCAGGTGCAAAGGAGCAACCTAAAGCCTCGGATGAACAGTGTCCGAGGCGCCTCCATGGAGCTTGGAGGCGCCTCGGGTGCAAAAGCTGAGCTGGCTTCGAAGCACCACTGGAGGCACCTTGAAGCAGGCAGAAGGCGCATTGGAAGGCGCCTTGAGAGGGCTATAAGGCGCCTTGAATGGATGCAATTCGACTAGGTCAGTTTTGATCCACGCGGAAGACCAGGCAGCATGGAGGCGCCTTGAACAGCCCTCAAGGCGCCTTGAACACCCTTTATAAGGGGGATTCAACCAACACTTCACAATAACGCATTCCAATTCTTCTCTCTTCAACGTGCTGCTCCGAAAGACACCCGGAAGTGCTGCTACAAGTCTCCGACGACCCAAAGCTCCAAAATTCTACTCTTGTCGTCGGTATAACTAGTTTTTCCATTTACTTGTACTTCATCTTGTAATCCTTTTTCCGAGCTTATAGTTGTTGCCCACCGGAAGCGATCAAGGATCGCGGGCCTTCGAGTAGGAGTCGATCAAGGCTCCGAACGAAGTAAAAATCCTCCTGTCTCTGTGTGCTTGTTTTGTTTTATTCCGTTGCTTAATTACTCCGATAATTCTTACGATTCTGATAATCGAACAAAATAGCCATGAGCGCTATTCACCCCCCCCCCCCTCTAGCGCGGTCTCGATCCAACACTATCTTTTGATAGTAATTATCATTGAAAATTAGACACAAACTAGAAGAAAACACTAAAGTTTTTGCAAGTTTTCAAGTTTGTATCAATCTTTGAAAATATGAAGTATTTTCTTAGAAAATTATTTTTCCATGATAATATATGCCCTAAATATTGTCTACAATAATTTTCACAATTTTTGGAATTTTGTAGATTTTTCTAGGGGTTTCTGAAATTAAATGAAATGAAATTTTAGCAATTTCAGAGCTTCAATCGATCACCCGATCGATTGAAGGGTCTCAATCGATTGGGCGATCGATTGAGAGCAAGCTTCTCGCGAACAGAAGCTTCCTGGATCGATCCACCGATCGATCCAGCCCTCCTGAATCGATCAGTGGATCGATTGAAGCAGGTTCAATCGATTGGGACCCAACTCCAATCGATTGGGAATGCTGATTTTGGCTGGTAAAGCCTGATTTCAGCATTTTGGTCCATCTTTAGTCTAAGTAACCATTCCTTACCCCTCAAAATATATTTGTATATATTTAGGGGGAGTTTTCATGTTGAAAACAAGAATGAATTGGTTAAGGAAGACTAAATAGAGGTTTAGGTTGAGGTTTGGTTTCATTATTGAATTTAAGAACTTCAAAACTTCTAATTTTGGGTTTCCTAAAGGTTTAGGGATTCCAAATCATTGTTGGTGTAATGACAGAAGTTACGTGCATATCTTTAAGGGGGAGTTACTCTTTAAGGATATGAAATCTAATTTTCATACACCTTGGAAGGTGATTAACCTTCTGTCATGAAAATGCTCAAGGTTGGGCATTTGACTTCAATGGAGAGTGGATATCTTCATTGTTCAAGTGGTGCATGCTCATGGATGAGCATGTGATGATAATGAAGGGTATGGGACCTTCATTTGAATCGTGTGTGACCACAACAAGTGGTATTCACACAACAAGTGAATATAACAAGTGAATATAACAAGTGGTATATGCTCAAGGATGAGCATTTAATGATAGTGAAGGGTATGGGACCTTCGTTATCGGATTGTGAGCAACAAGTGAAGTTGTGAACAAAGTTAGGCAACTCTTCAGGGGGAGAGTTTGCTTAATTTGATGTGTGCCAATAGGGGAGAATGAAAGGGTTAAGTTAGGCCTTCATTATCTAAGAGGGAGTTTGCCCTCCTAGGGGGAGAATGTAGAGTTTAACTTACGTCTTCATTACCAAGTGGCATGAAGAAGGTTGAGGCTATGGGATTAGCCTAACTTACAAGTGGTATTGTCAAACATCAAAAAGGGGGAGATTGTTGGTGCAATATTCCCCAGGTCAAGGTTGACCGTGTTGACTAAGCTTGAATTGAGTCAAGCTCGAGTCTTGATGTTGTGGTTTCGATGTTTGACAATATATGAAGACAATACATAAAGATTGTAGGTGCAATTATTCATGTATGAAGGAGAGCCAAGTAGGTCAAGATTGACTGGATACTTGACGGAAAATTCCTGGTGAGTGAAGCCAGGTGAAAGTCCTAACTGGGAAGTTAGGCAATGGGAAAATCCTGGTGAGTGAAGCCAGGTGAAAGTCCTAACTGGGAAGCTAGGCAATGGGAAATCCTAGTGAGTGAAGCTAGGTGAAAGTCCTGGTGAGTGAAGCCAGGCAGATGGAAAGTCCTAGTGAGTGAAGCTAGGGAATGAAAGTCCTGGTGAGTGAAGCCAGGCAGATGGAAAGACCTAGTGAGTGAAGCTAGGCAGAAGGAAATCTTGGTGAGTAAAGGCAGGTGAAAGACCAAGTGAGTGAAGCTAGGCAGAAGAAATCCTGGTGAGTGAAGCCAGGTGAAAGACCTAGTAAGTGAAGCTAGGCAGGAGGAAAGTCCAAGTAGGTCAAAGGGATTGACCGGATACTTGGCACAAGGAGGAAAGTCCAAGTAGGTCAAAGGGATTGACCAGATACTTGGCACGAGGAGAAAAGTCCAAGTGGGTCAAAGGGATTGACCGGACACTTGGTGAGCGAGTTCTAGCAGGTCAAGGGTGACCGGATGCTAGGCATAATGTACCAACAGGTCATGGTTGACCAGATGTTGGTTTAGGAGGCTTTAGACTTGATTTTGGGAGAAATCATGAGCTGGATCGATCAGCCGATCGATTGGCTCATGCCCAATCGATCGGCCGATCGATTGGGCCAGTCTTCGCGACAAGCCTCCTCCCAATCGATCAGTGGATCGATTGGGGTGAGTGTGCGATCGCACAGAACAGCGCTGGATCGATCCGTCGATCGATCCAGAGCCCCCAATCGATCAGTGGATCGATTGGGAAGTGTGATTTCGCACGATAAGCCTTGGATCGATCAGCCAATCGATCCAAAGCCTCCCCGATCGATTGGGAGCAATCCAATCGATCGGGATCCAACCGTTGGCATCATATTTAGCTGCAGGCGTTCGATTCCTTCGGTAGAACTTGCACTGTTCACTCCCGATCTTCACACCAACTCCACAGCTTCTCCACAAAGTTCAGATCGCCGGTTCTTGAAGGTTCTTGAAGGTTCTTGGAGGTTTTTCCAAGTTAAGAGGTGGATCTACAGCTGAAGAAGAAAGCTAGGGTTAGGGCTTCTCTTGTGCAAACTTGTAAGCTTTTGCTTGTATTTTGTTCCCTTTCCCTTTCTTCTTGTAGTGTGAACTTATAGGGCTTCTCCGCCTTTGGTAGTTACCATAAAGGAGTGTTTTTCATAGTGGAGGGTGCGTGAGTGTGTGGATCCTTGGATTAGTCACCTCTTGTGAGGTGGATACCAAGTAAATCCTTTTTGTTAGCGTTGTATTTTTGTTTCTTGTATTTTCGCTGCGTATCTTTGAAGAAACAAGCAACGTCAAGCACGACGAGTGCACCAAGCTATTCACCCCCCCCTCTAACTACATATTCGGTCCTAACAGATATGGCTTCAACCTGGTGCATTTGGCTAAGTAGAACTGACCGAAGCTACCCTTTATAGATCCTAACCAGTTAGACCAAGGTTTTGTACTAAGTTCAATGGGTAGGACTATTTAGAAAACCTCGAAGGCATGGTTACTTTAATGATGTCCTTGTGACTCACCATTGCCCAAAAGTTTATCCAAAGAATGCCTACTTGCTGAACCCAAAGCTAAACCTGAATCTAACACAAAGTTAAACCAACCCCTAAAATTAAACCATAATTCATCTCACAAAAATTATAGGATTCCCTGATTGAAAATTTAAATCGGGTGAAATAACTAAGGATTAGAAATTTTGAAATTAAAATTCGTAATTAAAATTAAATTAATTCAAATTAAAATTCAAAATTCAAAATTAAAATTCGTAATTAAAATTAATTCAAATTCAAATTCGAAATTAAAACTCATAATTAAAACTTAATTAATATATTTTTCAAAAATTTAATCAACTTAAAATATTTCTCAAAAATTTAATCAACTTAAAATATTTCTCAAAAATTTAATCAACTTAAAATATTTTTCAAAAATTTAATCAACTTAAAATATTTTTCAAAAATTTAATCAACTTAAAATATTTTTCAAAATATTTTTCTAAAATTTAATTAACTTAAAATATTTTTCAAAATTTTAATTAACTTAAAATATTTTTCAAAAAATTTAATCAACTTAAAATATTTTTCAAAAATTTAATCAACCTAATATTTTTCAAAAATTTAATGAACCTTAATTAACTTATTTTTTTCTTAATTAACCTAACCTTTAAAAACAATTAACTTAATACATAAAAAAAAAATTGTGACACGTTGGCGCACAGCGGAGGCGCCTCCCACACGAGGGAGGCGCCCTTAACCACGGCGGGAAATTTCCTGCCGCCTTAACCAAAGGCGCCTCGGATGGTCTCCGAGGCGCCTCTATCTACCCCCTTGAGGCGCCTTAAACACCGTATAAGGCGCCTCCAACCCAAGATTTCAGAAACGAACCTTTTCTGTTCGTTCTCGATTCGTTTCTCTCCGCAATTCCCTCTCTAAAACGTGTGATTTCTTCCCCTAAGGCGCCTTCAAACCATCCACTCTCCTTCATACCCCTACAATGCCTCCTAGGTATATCTCAAACCTCCCTATTGTCCTTATTTGTAGTTATCCTGCATCTTTTTATATATATTGTCAAAAATAGGAAACGTCGTATTGTTGATCCTACACCGGCTAGGGCCCCTTCTACGAACCCTAGATTCCCCTCGGAGCAGCATAGGATAGATTTTGCTAGGTTTACCTTTGAGTCCATTAAACCTAGATATGTAGGTAGGACATTTTTCTCCCAGTTCTGTCATCCTGTAGTCCAGATGATAGATTACTATCACCTAGGGAAACTGGTTTACTACAACAATACAGTAAACCAGGATTTGTGTGCCCACTTCTATCACAACCTTGAAAAGGTTGATGATACTACATATTTCACCAGGGTTGGTGGAACTGACATCCAGTTCACTCCCTCACTGATTCGTACGAGTCTAGAGCTTGGCGAGTCCACATGTACCTTCTGTTAGGATCTCTTCGTACGGCTAGAGAGGGGGGGTGTGAATAGCCGACCCCAATTGCTCGCGTTTCTTTCTACAAACTAGGGTTAGCGCAGCGGAAATAAAAACAAGAAAAGAAAACAAGAAGATCAAACCTCAACGCGTCGATGTAACGAGGTTCGGAGATGAAACTCCTACTCCTCGGCGTGCCCGTAAGGTGGACGAAGCCTATCAATCCGTCGGTGGATGAGTCCCCGGAGAACCGGCTAATATATATACTCCTTCTGGGTGGAGAAACCTCACCACAATCTTTGTAACAGCAATAAGGAGTACAAGAAGAACAAGAAAACAAGAACAACAGGAATGTAAAGACACTTGCTTGCCTCTTGTTGTCGATTGGAAACCAGGTGAAGCAGCAGCTTCTAGGATCCAAACTCAGCTAGAAAACCAGCAGGAAACTCACGCAGAGCTTCAACACAATGAGAGCTCAGCAAAGCTCAAATCACAGTCTCGTGAGAAAGAGAGTTGTTGTCTTCTTCGTCTCCTGTAGAGGTCTTATACCTGCACCTGCGAAGAAGACACAGAAGACACAGAATCTAGCCGTTGTGTCGCAACGGCTAGTGTGTGGACCGATCAGGCATCACCCTGATCGGTCTGGGGCTGGTCTGATCGGTCGTGGGGACCGATCAGGCTCTATGCTGATCGGTCCCCAGACCGATAGAGCACAGAGTTGCCCAACTCTCTGTGCGTACCCTGATCGGTCCGGAACCGATCAGGCTTCCTGCTGATCGGTCATGGGGACCGATCAGCATCACCTGATCGGTCCTCGGACGATCCCACCTCTCTGCGAGAGGTGGCGTGTCTCGCCAACTCTTCTGATCGGTCTCTGCACCGATCGATGTCTTACAGAATCCCTTCATTTGTTATCCGATCGGTCACCGGATCGACGGCAAAAACCAAGCTCTGGATCGGTCTGCAGATCGATCCAGCTTGGTTTTACCCAAACCAAGTCCCAAGTCTCCCAAACCAACATCCGGTCAACCTTGACCTGTTGGTACATCATGTTAGCATCCGGTCAATCCCTTGACTGCTAGACTCTCCACCAAGTGTCCGGTCAATCCTTTGACCCACTTGGACTTTTTCTCCACAGATGTCCGATCACCCGATCCATCTGGATTTTCCTTGCCCGGCTTCACTCACGGGACTTTCACCGGCTTCACTCACAGATTTCCACGCTTCACTCACAGATTTCCCGCCTAACATCCCGCTTAGGACTTTCTCACCGCCTCGCTTCACTCACTGTGACTTTCCAACTGCCTAACATCCCAGTTAGGACTTTCCCACTGCCTGGCTTCACTCACCAGGACTTTCCCCGTGCCAAGCTCCCTGCTTGGACTTCTCCAGTGCCAAGTCTCCATACTTGGACTTTTCGCGTGCCAAGTCTCCATACTTGGACTTTTCAGGTCAACCAGGTCAACCTTGACCTAAGGTTGCACCTACAATCTCCCAACCATCTATTCTTGTCTCACATCAAGAATAGAACTCTCTTACGAGTGTCAAACATCAACATGCAACTCAACTAGGTCAACCTCGACCTAAGGTTGCACCGACAATCTTCCCAAGTCAAACATCAAAATACAGCTCGAGTCAAGTCACCTCGAGTCGGGTCAACCAGGTCAACCTTGACCTAAGGTTGCACCAACAATCTCCCCCTTTTTGATGTTTGACAAAACCCATAATCAAGTTAGGTTAACCCGATAACCTAACTTAGGTTTTCCAACCATCTTCCAATGTCCAATGTTCTTTCCTTGAACATACTCCGGACATTCTCCCCTTAGGTTAACCCGATAACCTAACTTGGGTTCTCCAATAATTCTCCCCCTTTTTGACACACATCAAAAAGAATTCCAATGTTCTTTTCTCGAACATTCCTTGACATTCTTCCCCTAGCTTAGGTTAACCCGATAACCTAACTTGGGTTCTCCAATAATTCTCCAATGAACACTCTCCCCTTTTTGACACACATCAAAAAGAAAAAGGAGGGTATCAAGGTCAAGAGTTTTTTCCTAATGAAAATCCCATACCTTTCATTGAAACTCTTAATTCCCCCCTTTATACTAAACTCAACAATCAACTTAGTGATAATCCCATATCACTAATCCTCAAAAGTCTTAAGGAGTAAAAACTCCCCCTAAAAGTCAACTCCCCCTTGACAATTAGGTAAAACTCCCCCTAAAGGTCAACTCCCCCTTTGACCATTGCACCAACAATGTCTTTGAGAGTTCCAAACCTTTATAAATCCAAAAACACCACTTCCATAACTGAAATTTCAGACAACAGCTGAAAAATCAGAGATTGGCACGCACTGATCGGTCCCTGGACCGATCAGAAACCCCCGGATCGGTCCCCAGACCGATCCACGCTTTCTGGTTATTCACTGATCGGTCACCAGACCGATCAGGACTTCCCTGGATCGGTCCGGTGACCGATCCATACTCTGAAATCAGAGATTTCTGATTTCCCTTCTCCGGAAATTCAGAAACTCCTAATAAATTCCAGAAAATTCCAAAAATCGTAAAATTTTGAGGATACATTCCTCATAACATATACTATCATGGAAAAATAGTTTTCTATGAAGATAACTTCCATTTTTCAATCTTGATACAAAGTTCAAAAACTTTGAAATAGTTCAAGTTTAACTCAACTTTGTATCACAATGTTCAATGATGAATGCTATCACTAGGAAAGCTTCATCAAGGTTTTTCAAATCAATTTTAAAATGCTTTTAAAACCATTTGAATTTAGGACCATAATCTTAGGGCTAAATGTACATGACTTGTACACAAGCTTTCCCTATGATCCTCCATTTCTTGAATTAGGCTCATCTAGGTACAAGAACTATGCACCTTGATCCTAATTCATGATCCTAATATCTCACACACATCTAAGGTGTATCAAACCACATTCAAGTCAATTTTATGTGAGATATGGGTTAAGGTCATCTTAGGCTAAGTTCTCATGCATTTTCTAAACTACACTTTGATCTCAATATCAAAATGTGTTTTTATCCTTAAATCAATTTCATTGATTCTTAATGCAAGAGATGATGACATGGCATGAAATAATATCATAAATGAAAACATGTGCCAATGTCATGATGTCATGGCATAAAGTTTGAAACTTAAATAAACATGACATATAAATAACCTAAGCATTATCATGACATTTCAAATGATCATAAATTAACTATGATGTCATGACATGGCATATGGCAAACAACCATGGTAAGTTAACACAAATAAAATACCTAGATTACCTATCTAAGTATCCTTAATCACTTAGCTAACTTAAATTCTAATCCTAGATTGCCCAAAGTGCTCCAAGAAAATGTCAAGACCCAAATTGGCATTTCTTGATTTCTTGTTTGATTTATACCATTTAAAAATTCTACAAGAGTAGCACTTCTAAATTAAGGCCCAGATTGCCTTGATTACCTAAGAGAATATCAAAATCCCAATTTGATATTTCTCTAGGTTTTTCCAAATTGTGTCAATTTAAAGTAAGATTAATATATTCTCACTTTGGCACACTTTACTCTTCCAAGGAGTGAATGATAAAGATTATTCCATTCCATTTTCAAAGGTTCCCAAAAACCTTGAAAATGCTCCTTGAGTGTCAATTCCCTCAAAGTTGGGTTAACTACCCTTCTTATTGGAGTTGACACTCTCTAACCCATTTATGGGGTAGAGAAGATACTCCTAGGAACCCAATACCTATTTGAGCTCATTGGGTTCACTAAATATTCACTAGGGATGACTTCCCTAGCAACCCTCCTAATGACCCTCTTAGGCTTTGAAGCCTTGGTCATTTGGGCCTCATCAAGGTCAACTATAGGGGTGACTCCCCTTGTAACCTTGGTAATGGTCTTCCTAGCCCTAGGTTTTGTTCCATAATCGAATGGAACATTATGATAAGTGGGCTTGACCACTTGGGACTTTGGTTTGTGACCCAAACCTTTCTTGTCCTTGGACTTTGGTTTTTGACCCTTAGAGCCTAGAGATGACTTCTCCAAATTCTTAAGAGCATTTTCCAAAGTATCAAGTCTTGACCTCAAGACTTGATTTTCCTTCTCTAATACCTCAATTTTTGATTTATCACTCTTCCTTGAGGTATTCCTAGGCATATGTCTAGTTGATTTGGGATTCCTACCTAGGTTATCCTTAGCCTTAGATGGGTTGATCCTAGGGTTAGCCTTTCTAGAATTATCCTTATCTAGACTCACATGTTTAGCTCCTAAGCACATGTATTGATTCCTAAGGTTATCATGCTTGTCATTATCGACAAGTGCAATAAAATTCCTAGCATGCATTTTATTAGAATTGCAAAAAATGAACCTTAGAGGTTACCTTAGAGTTTGCCTTAGCTCCCCCTATCGATGTGCCCGGTCTCTTGCCCTTGTGAGGTTGCCTCCCCCTCGGACAATGGCTCCTATAGTGTCCCCTTTGCTTGCATTGGAAGCACACGATGTGCTCCTTGCCCTTGCGTTTCGGGACTCCGGCTTCCTTGACCTTTGGCGCCGGTGGAGTCTTTCTTACCCTCTTTGGACACTTACTCTTGTAATGTCCATGTTCCCTACACTCAAAACACATTATGTGTAATTTGCTTGAAATCACAGTGTTTGAGTTACCTAGGGTTGTGGATGGAGATGAGCTTTCTTCTTCAACCCTTCCGGAGGTGGAAACTTCTTCTTCTTGCTCCGAACTTGAGCAAGAGGAACTCTCCTCCTCTTCTTCCTTGGATGTTGAGTAGCCCTCAACTCCCAATTCGCTCCCTCCATGATGTGAGCTACTTGACTCACTAGGCTCCTCTTCATGGCTTGAAGTGGAGCTCTCCTCATGGTACTTGGCCAAGTTATCCCACAACTCCTTGGCATTGTTGTATTTACCTATCTTACACAAAATATTAGTAGGTAATGAAAATTCAATTGTTTTCGTTACCTCTTCGTTGATTTCGGATTTGTGAATTTGTTCTCCGGTCCACTCCTTCTTCTCAAGAGGTTTTCCTTCCCTATCCACCGGAGGAGAAAAGCCTTCTTGTACACAAAACCAATTCATTATGTAAGTCATAAGAAAGTACTTCATCCTTACCTTCCAATACGCGAAGTCGCCGCATTCGTAGAAGGGTGGAATGGTGACATCTTCTCCGAGTAGATCCATCCTCTAGCTCGTGCTCCCCAGGTGTTAATCCGATGAAGAGCAAACCTTGCTCTGATACCACTTGTTAGGATCTCTTCGTACGGCTAGAGAGGGGGGGTGTGAATAGCCGACCCCAATTGCTCGCGTTTCTTTCTACAAACTAGGGTTAGCGCAGCGGAAATAAAAACAAGAAACGAAAACAAGAAGATCAAACCTCAACGCGTCGATGTAACGAGGTTCGGAGATGAAACTCCTACTCCTCGGCGTGCCCGTAAGGTGGACGAAGCCTATCAATCCGTCGGTGGATGAGTCCCCGGAGAACCGGCTAATATATATACTCCTTCTGGGTGGAGAAACCTCACCACAATCTTTGTAACAGCAATAAGGAGTACAAGAAGAACAAGAAAACAAGAACAACAGGAATGTAAAGACACTTGCTTGCCTCTTGTTGTCGATTGGAAACCAGGTGAAGCAGCAGCTTCTAGGATCCAAACTCGGCTAGAAAACCAGCAGGAAACTCACGCAGAGCTTCAACACAATGAGAGCTCAGCAAAGCCCAAATCACAGTCTCGTGAGAAAGAGAGTTGTTGTCTTTTTCGTCTCCTGTAGAGGTCTTATACCTGCACCTGCGAAGAAGACACAGAAGACACAGAATCTAGCCGTTGTGTCGCAACGGCTAGTGTGTGGACCGATCAGGCATCACCCTGATCGGTCTGGGGCTGGTCTGATCGGTCGTGGGGACCGATCAGGCTCTATGCTGATCGGTCCCCAGACCGATCAGAATAGAGCACAGAGAGTTGCCCAACTCTCTGTGCGTACCCTGATCGGTCCCGTGGACCGATCAGGCTTCCTGCTGATCGGTCATGGGGACCGATCAGGCCCCAGTCTGATCGGTCCCCGGACCGATCCCACCTCTCTGTACGAGAGGTGGCTGTGTCTCTGCTCAACTCTTCTGATCGGTCTCCAGACCGATCAGATGTCTTACAGAACCCTTCTGTTTGTTATCTGATCGGTCACCAGATCGATCAGATACACAAACGTATCGCTGGATCGGTCTGCAGACCGATCCAGAGCTTGGTTTTTGCCCAAACCAAGTCCCAAGTCTCCCAAACCAACATCCGGTCAACCTTGACCTGTTGGTACATCATGCTTAGCATCCGGTCAATCCCTTGACCTGCTAAGACTCTCCACCAAGTGTCCGGTCAATCCCTTTGACCCACTTGGACTTTTCTCTACACCAGATGTCCGATCATCCCTGATCCATCTGGATTTTCCCTTGCCTGGCTTCACTCACCAGGACTTTCACCTGGCTTCACTCACCAGGATTTCCACCTGGCTTCACTCACCAGGATTTCCACACTGCCTAACATCCCAGTTAGGACTTTCTCACTGCCTGGCTTCACTCACCAGGACTTTCCAACTGCCTAACATCCCAGTTAGGACTTTCCCACTGCCTGGCTTCACTCACCAGGACTTTCCCCGTGCCAAGCTCCCTGCTTAGACTTCTCCAGTGCCAAGTCTCCATACTTGGACTTTTCGCGTGCCAAGTCTCCATACTTGGACTTTTCAGGTCAACCAGGTCAACCTTGACCTAAGGTTGCACCTACAATCTCCCAACCATCTATTCTTGTCTCACATCAAGAATAGAACTCTCTTACGAGTGTCAAACATCAACATGCAACTCAACTAGGTCAACCTCGACCTAAGGTTGCACCGACAATCTTCCCAAGTCAAACATCAAAATACAGCTCGAGTCAAGTCACCTCGAGTCGGGTCAACCAGGTCAACCTTGACCTAAGGTTGCACCAACACCTTCCTGTACTACCCGGGTAGGGACTTACCATTCGGTGATCCCTATTACCATATCACCTTAGATGACATCTATTTGCATTTTTTGGGGGAGGAGAGACCATTTAGCCTGACTGAGTTCAGGTTAACTCTTCTTAGAGTTCAGGACTATATCATGTACAGAGTCCGACAGCATGCAACTTGCCTATCACATCTCAAGACGTCTCGAAGATGTGACCATCCCACTCATTCTTTCTGTATGCTCTTAGTCAGCTCTTAGATATAGACATTGCCTTGCATATGTTCTATAACATCATTCATGCATCCAGTACAGTCACGTCTGGAGTGGTCCATATGCCCTATTGTCATATCTTGATCCAGATTTTCTCCACCTCTAGGATAGATACAACCATAGGGACACTCATCCCACTTACCATATACGATGAGTTAGGGCAGCGGAGTCTTCGATTAGTCGGTATAGAGGTCATTGCCGAGGGGATTCTGGCCTGGAATGAACGACCGTCGCCAGTCGCTGCTCCCATCGCTCCAGAGGCCGAGGATGCACCAGGCGAGGGAGAGGAGTGGCCTGACTTCTTAGCAGAGGAGTTTTTTGCAGATCCTTCCACCTCTGCCGGGCCCTCCACGTCAGCCGGGCCTTCGACTTCGGCATCACTCTTCATCGAGGACAGACTAGCCCGTCTTGAGGTTCAGTCCATTGAGACTCGATGCGCTGTTTAAGAGAGCCATCGCTTCCTCCGATCTCTACAATTCGAGATAGCAGCAGGGTTCGCCTCTCTCCGAGGCGAGATATGTCGCCAGGGACAGCCTCAGCCTGCACCTGAGCAGCCCAATGCACCACCTCCAACTGATAACCCTCCAGCTGATGATCCTGCTCTATGACACTATCATTTGATGTATCTTGGATAGAGACCTATATTGTCTAGTTTGACTATATTGGTGCTTAGTTGAACTCTACTTATTTATGCTTATTAGTGTTTTTTTTTTGTTAAATTCTACTCTTAGAAAACAAATAGGAATATGTTGGGTAGATAGGTATTGATTTTCAAATAAGTTTACTACCTTTACTCTTAAAATGTTTTACTTGTTTTCAAAATCTGCTTCTAAATTCTAGGCAAAATTTTGTTTTCAAAATCCCAATTTTACTAGTTTTTAAAAATTTGGACTTAGCCTAGGCTCTACCTTAGAAATCAGGCTCCCCTAGAATTCAGCCAGAGCATCTCACAAACACCTAGGCTTACCTTGATTGTGCTTGAAAAACATAGAATGGTGTGAGATGCGTAGGGTACATCCTGGACTCAAGAATGCTTATATCTGTGCATCGATATGAGTCTGGGCGTTAAATACCTAATACACAGAAATCAAGTCAAGTCATCAAGCCCTAGTCAAATCTAACTGGATCTATTGACTTAACTTGACTAACCAAGTGAAAGTTATTGTCCTCTAGACAATCAGCTAGTAGCTAGATGGTTAGACATGTGGCCAAGAAGTTAAGTATTTGATTCTTTTAGGGTTACTCAACTTGCACATTAGGGCTCTGATACCTTACTAAAATAACTTAGTTAACTTACAATCAAATTAACTCAGCTCATGCTTGGACATTAAGGCTTAACCTTATCTTGCTCCTCCTTGGTCGTTAAGTATTTTGGAATTAATTGGAATTTAACTTAAATATTTTTCAAACCTTCTTAATATCTTTTTCAAAATTTGTTGAAAATTTAGTAAAGTTTATTTCATTCTTTTCAAACTATTATTTAAAACTTGTTCAAAATTAAAAGAATATCTATATAATAGAGTTTGAAAATTTATTTTTCTCCAAAGATTTCAACTAAGCTTCAAATTTAGCTAAAGTTATTTTTCAAAGTAAACTTTTTACTAGCTCTTTAAACTTAGTTGAAAGATAATTATTTCTTTAAACATTTAGCTAAGAGTTTTACATTGAATATTAACTATAAAATTTCTTTAAATATCTTTTTCTTTAAAGCTAAGTGTTTTCTTTAAAAGCTTAAGTTTTCAAAATTTTGGCTAACCAGAATTGTTTTTGCACTTAAACTATTTTTACTTAGCTAAGTCCTTCCTACAAAATTTTAAAAAGCCAAGTGTTTTAAATGTTATTTTTTGGCCTTCAACATTCTTACCAAGTTTTTCCATAAAGTTTTTTTATATATGGCAAAGGGGGAGAGTAGGACAAAAAAAATTCAAAATTCAAACTAAGGATAAGAGTTCTCTTATTAACGAGGAGCCTTAACTTTGAAATTTTTTTGTAAAATTCTTTAGCTTGTACTTAACTTGTTTCTTAAGTATGCTTACGTTCATACTTAAAATTCCTATTTAAAAGCATGCTTATGTTTAGTTATGCATTATGTTTTACTTAACTTTGAATTTGAGTTGACATAATCAAAAAGGGGGAGATTGTTGGTGCGGGAAGCATCAGACGATCGAACCCAAGTTTTGATAATGGCAAAGGTTCAAAG
The DNA here is from genome assembly GCF_018446385.1 of Zingiber officinale. Lineage (NCBI taxonomy): Eukaryota > Viridiplantae > Streptophyta > Magnoliopsida > Zingiberales > Zingiberaceae > Zingiber > Zingiber officinale. The sequence continues at coordinate 32,878,847 of NC_055999.1, read as the reverse complement.
TCAAGTCGTCTTGTGATCTAACAAGTTCATGGAGCTTGTAGAAAAGTCCTAAGTGGTAGTTAGGCAAAAGTCCTAGCTGCGGTTAGGCAGGTGGAAAACCTTAGGGGGTGGTAACCCTATGCCATAGGGGGTGGTAACCCTATGCGGAAAGTCTTGGTGGGTCGAGAGGTTCAAGCAAAAGTCCTGGGAGGGGGGGGTAACCCTAGGTGGAAAGTCCTGCTGTCGCGAACCAGGTGAAAGACTGGACGGGCCGGGAAGCGGAAGTCCAGCAGAAAGTCCGGAAGCTTCGAATGCTAAGCAAAAGTCCAATCGATCTGGATGATCGCACTAACAATAGGTAAATCTCCTGAGAGGAGTAGGTGAGGACGCGCTCCCAGTAGAGGGAACAGTAGGCGTCGGGTCGACCTAGGGTTTCCAGTTGAAAATCCGAAGTCAGACCCGGACAGTCCAATGATTGACGATTATAACACTTATAATATGTCTGTGCTAACTTTGTTTTGTAGGGTTTTTGTGTTTGGGACTAACACATTTTGCAGGAACAAAGAAGTACACTTGACCTCAGATGAACAATGTCCGAGGCGCCTCCATGGGGCTTGGAGGTGCCTCGGGTGCTAGCCGAAGCCAGCTGTCCAGAGGCGCCTCGGAGGAAGCTGAAGGCGCCTTGGACAAGGCATTGGAGGCGCCTTGGAGCAGCTTGGAGGTGCCTTCAATGGGATAAGGTGCGACCAGATCAGAGCTCATCCACGCGTGCGACTCGGCGGCCTGGAGGCGCCTCGGACAGGCTTGGAGGCGCCTTCAGCACTGTTTAAAAGGGGGTTCGAGGCAGAGGCTCAGAACATAAATTCTAAATTAATCTTTCATCGACCTACTGCCTACGTGACGACCTTGAAGTGCTATTTCAAGTTCCCGACGACCCGGAGCTCCGATATTGTTTGATTCTGTCGTCGGTATAAGTTTTCTTTAATTACTGCACTTATTGTAACTTGCATTTGTACAAACTCTTTGCGTGATATAGTTGTTGCCCACAGTAAGCGATCAGCGATCACAGGTCTTGGAGTAAGAGTCGCCACAGGCTCCGAACCAAGTAAATGACCTATGTCTTCTGTGTTTGTGTGATTCTTTCTATTTATTCAGCTGCTTTATTACTCGAACGATTTACGATTCCAAAATGTGAAATAGCCACGAGCGTTATTCATCCGCCCCCTCTAGCGCTTCTCGATCCAACAGTTCATCAACTGTTAGATTGCTTGAATTTTTGCATATTGTGCTGAATTGGAATTCAGATCAGTGGCTGTGACTTCTGAAATTCCTAATTGGATGGGTACGGAATTGTCCAATTTGTATCACAATCAGTTCAAAATTCAATTTAACCATGTTGTCAACTGAATTCAGAGAATTCTGACATGTTTCAGAATTCTACAATTGATATATAAGATGTAGCAGAATTGCAAGTGATGTGAAATTATTTGTGCAAATATTTCTTTTACAAACTTCAGGACAGTAAAAGATCAAGTGGAGCACTTGGTTTTCATTCCTTAAATGAGAATTTCTAAAATTCTATATCTTTGGCAGCTATAATGATATGTGTTCCTGCAGGATTTAAATTTGAGTTGAGAAATGGTCTAGAGATGTAGAATTAGAAAGCAGTGGCTAAAAGAGTATCATGTTTTTGGGTTCATGATGTGTTTAATTGTCCGAGATGGACAACAATTTATGTGTGGGGGAGTATAATGTTTGGGAAGCAGTTAAAATTCTTTTAAGTGAAAAATTCTGAAATTTCTGTGGGATAAGCTGAAATCTGTAAAAAAACAGTGAAACATGCAATTTCAAAGTGTTGGAGCTGTACCAATTTGATTTTTCTAATCTGAGACTAATGGAGTTCAAGTTTACATTGATTGAATACTAAATGAAATAATCTAGAGGAATTATAGAACAAAGCTTGAGCTGTGGATTTCAGAATCAGAATTTCAGAAACAGAATTCAGAATCTGTGGGTTTTAATTCTGAGATGAAGTCCTTGATTGTGGATTTTGAGAATTTTCTAAGAATAAATGAAGGGTACGCTTAAGAGTCTGATGGTAGATATTTTGGAAATAAATTCCAGATTCATTCAATTCTGAATTTGGAAGAACAGATGTAGAGGGCTGAAATGCTGAAACTATTAAAGTGCAGCTGCTGTTGGAATTTACTAGTGTTCCTCAGCTCTGTTTTCATTTATGAATTTTGTGCTGTTAATGTAGAAGTTGCACTTTAGTTCATTAAGGCTTCTAAACCACAGAAGACAGAAACAGAGAACAGAATTTGCAGTAGAAAAGGAAGAAACAATGGCTAGAAGATTCCTTTAAAGTTGATTCCTTTGTCCGAGTTTCTGATCAATGGCATTTCAAGTGGAATTCTGTTAAGGGTGATTTAAGATTATTTTAGTCTCCAAATGCTGAATTGAAGTGCAAAAATAGTGAAGAAGAAAGAAAAAAATAGTGGCAAAACAAAAGAGTATCAAATGTGGAGATAGAGTATCAAGATTCTATGTTAGCCATCAAATTGAAGGGGAGGTTAGGTTGGTCTTTTGAATTGATAAAAACAAATGGTATTCATCTCTTTACACATCAAATGGTCAACTCATCAAGTATATTCCTCCAATACTCTCATCTTCTTACTTTCTTCACTAAATTCTTTTCTTTTGCCTGTTTCATTCACTTTCATTGTTCTTCTTGATTCCATTTCGATTCTTGTTTATAAAATCATTTTGATTCATGTATGCTATGCTCTATAGTGGTGGAGAATTAGAAAATAAGCAAGCTTATGGTAGTGAAATGTTGTGAGTTGCATTGAGTGAGCTCCACATATATGCATGTTTGAGTGTGAGAGCTAGAATAGGTAAATACCTTGTGAGTTTGCAACTTGTATAATTTTTCAATTGGATTGAAACTACCATACCTACTGATTATTGTTTGGATTGTATTCATGATTGTTTGTGATCTTTAGATGGTCTTAGTTAAATTCTTTTTACTATCTTTTAGGTATTGCTAGGAAATTTTTCATGGAGATGATTTTTAGTTTTCTTTACTTGCATGGGACGTTCAAGACTAAGTGTGGGGGATTTGATAACCATGATTTTACTGTATTATTTTGATTCATATATGCATGGTTTAATGTTGATTTCATAGGTTTAAATCATGGTTATATCAAATTTTATGCATTGTATAGATTTTGGACCTAATTACAAATTATCTTATTTTTGGTGTTATTTGATGCTAATATTTGATTATTATTTTGTAGGAATCAAAGGATCTTGGATTTGGATCTATTCGAACTGAATTTGTGCTCGAATCGGAGTTTAAACGAGAAGATCAAGCTACGGAGCATTAAGGACCGTTCATCGAAGATTGGAAAGATCTGAACCATCCAGTGAAGATCTGGTTGATTCGACCTAAGAGAGAGTAGATCTAGATTGAGATAAGTACCTTCGGATCGGATTTTAGGTGACTTTCCACCGTTGATCAAGCTCCAAATCGATTTCAGTCGTCCGTTTAGATCTAGATCAGATTCAAAAGAGAAGCTACAGTACCTTTGTGGCTTCGTCGACTCCTCCGTGCAATCTTGCGTCGCGCGAGCGCCACCGGTGGTTTCCGACCCCATTCCTTCTCCGACCAACTCTTCCGGCGACATCTTCATTATAGAGTTTCACGGCAGCTGATTCCGATCATCTGGAGCCGTCGGCGGGCGTTCCCTCCGGCGGAATTCTTCTCTCGGCAAGCCTCTGTTTTCGCCAGATTTGGAGGTGTTCTTCCAAATCTGAGCTCCGATTTCCATCAGCAACGTTCGGAGGTGGTCCGCCGACGTTCTTGAGCTTCATCCGACAGCAAACCATCACCCGCATCTTCATCCCAGATTCAGAGAGCTCTGGGTAGAAGAAATCCATATTTTCGGCACTTGAGTGGGTTTAGGGTTGTTCTATCTCGCCGGAGGTGGTCCGCCGGCATTGTTGAGCATACCTTGAATTTAGAAGTAGCTTAGATGCTTCATTGAGGACCGGAGTTGAGTGTTCTCGACTTCGGCACTCTTGTGTGACGGCAAAAGTGTGTTACTTGTATAGATTGGTTGTGAGTTGGTTCGGTTAGGGTTTATTTTTCTTTGTTACTGTTTTGTAGATAGAACAGATTTATTTTAGTTTTTGTTATATTCTTATCACTGCAATTTAGCATTTCTTTATCATGTTTAGTAGTTATAATTTCATTGATGCAATTTAGTTAAGTTTTATTTGATGCTTGGTTAATTGTTTAGTGTTTAAGTTCTAATTTAGGGTTTACATCTTGCTTTAGATTAGATTTAATTGAGTATCGTCATTTCATACTTAGTTTAAGTGTGTTGATGGTTTAATTATGACGTAGGGTAATAATGCGTTATGGTTTGATCATTGGTACCTAGTTAGGTTTCGCTATTGCTTTAGATTAATTTCTTTATTGCCGTGCTTCACTTTTGTTAGACTTAGATTCAATTTTAAACCCCCATTTATTTGTCAAAACCCCAAAAATAGGAATAAAACACAATCCTAGATTACATCCTACCGTTGGTTCCTCAGGAGATCGATCCTGGGCTCATTACTACAACATGATTGTGTAGATAAGGGGTTCAATGGAATATACCTTTTCTTCTAGGGCCGCCAAGCTTTTGGGTTGTGCCCTAGAGTCTTCGTCGAGCCTTCTCCTTCTGGTCCGGCACAGTGGTGGTGCCATCTTTCCTCTTGTGTCGTGCCCTAGATTTGGCCCCACAGTCGCCCGATCGTCGAAGTGTGATCCACTGCAGAGCTCTCCAGGGTTTGCCACTGTGCCCTAGCATGGTCGTTGATTCTGCCTTTTCCTCTCTGGTCATGGTGATCTTGGAGGTAGGTACACTTCCTAGTGGTGATTTGGGGTATCTGATCTCTGTATTGTGTTGATTTGGGTGCTTGTTTGGTTGGGAGGCAGTGGGTGCAGTGGATGCAGGTCGCCTCTGTCGTCAACAGGGGATAGCTGTCATTGCCAGATCCGTGAGAAGCATAGGCGTGTGAAGCAGGAGAGGTAATGGAAACTATTTTGTTGCTGGAATTGTAGGTTTTCATATTTACTCTTCCTTAGTTCAGTTGCTTACTTGTTTCTAGTAGCAATCAATTCCCCGTGTTTTAGCACAAATCACGACTGTGAATTGAGGTGAGGATAGGAATTTGATACGTTTTGTAGTTAGATGATTATGTGTAAATGGAATTAGGTTTGGATTATTAATCTAATGGTTGATTGTGAATTAGGTAACAAACCCTAATTGATCGTAAAAATTTTGTTTAGATAGGATGAATGGCGATGTGATTAGGGTTTTACCCTAAATTAGTCGTAGAGATTTTATTTAGCTATACATTGAATTTTAGCTAAATAAAAATGTATATATTGGTGACGCAGGACTTTGATTCGAGACAGTATCTCGACGTGGGGTCTATTTTGGAGACGATCTTCATTTGAGGCGGGTACACTGACTTAGTCTGTGGAGCTAGTCGTCAACCCGATGAGCAATTCTGGTGGCGTTCCCGGTTCGGTCTGGGTAGGGTCGGGATGGGGCGTTACAGATGCTATCAGAGCGACCTTGCGACCGTGAGTGCGCCTGTGGTAGGAGCACCCAGGACACCACCTAGCGAGGGAGATTTTGGGATTTGTTTGTGGTATGATTCGTGATTACACAACGAGGGCGTTGTGTCTTTAAGTAGGGGTGATTGTAATACCCCGGTTTTGAAATTCTGGTTAAATATGACTTAAAAAGTTAGATGGTACTATCCATATTATCAAGGTGTACCTTCCTTTTCGGAAGCCCAAACTTAAGAACTCCAAGGTTAAGCGTGCTTGGCTTGGAGAAATCTGAGGATGGGTGACCTCCTGGGAAGTTTTCCAGGGTGCGTGCGAGTGAAGACAAAGCATACTGAAAGGACCTACGGTTGTCTATGGAGTTAGTCGTCAACCTGATGGGTAATTCTGGTGGCGTTCCCGGTTCGGTCTAGATGGGGTCGGGCCAGGGCGTTACATCCAAAAAAAAAATTTTATTTATAAAGTTGTTTTACTTTTATTTATATTTGTATCTTTGTTTCGTTATGTGTTGCTTTGTAAAAATAGAAAAGGAGAAGATTTAATGGTGATAGTTTGCTAGGATTAAGTCTTAGATGTAGCAATTTTGGGAGATTGTGAATCAAATAAATCGATCATGTCTTTGATATAGTGCATCAACACATTATATATTTTTGTCAACAATGTTTGATGGTCTCAAAGAGCTCCAATTTTTTTTTAAAAAAAAAGAAACATGAATGAACACTTTTTACTGATGCAATTTGGAACAAATGTAAATTCTCTAGGGTCATTAAATATTTTTGGCCAAAAGTATTTAATAATCCTAAAGATCTTACAAAAATTTAGAAAAAATAGACAAATTCAAGGGACCGCTAGTAGTCTAACAAATATCAATTTGATAAAAATCAGAGATCTTTAGGGAGCATCAAGTACTTATGGGTAAAACTACTTGATGAAATAACCAAGCCTTCGACTCCCTGCCTCTCTTTGGTTGTATTTGGGCAAACAAACACTACTTCAACGCCAACCCTGTGGAGGGTAGAGGAACATTTTGAAAAACAAATTTATATATCCTTGGGTAAATATTAAAGTAGGACATGCCTGTTAATTATTTTGTAAAATTGGATGTTCTCTTTAATAAAGTCTTATCTCTAAAAAGACTTTAAAAGCTCAAATAGAAAAATAAAACCACAGTGAGAGTTAGAAGACTATGAGAAATACAACTATTAATTTATTTTAAAAATTATATAGGTGTAAGTTCATCTAGTTGATTTGTCTAAAAATGGTAGGCCATCTTTTAAGGATTTAATAATAAAAGTGGTAACACAATATTAATTCAACTTGTCTATCAAATTGTATATTACAGTGATCAATATAGAGTAATACAAAATGATTGGTAAGTTAATAGGCTGATGAATTAGAGGTAACTAATAAATTTTTTTATTGGACAAATGATAATTTGAGTTTGATTAAAATATTTTAAATTTCATATTTGAATAGAGATGCTCTTTAGGGAAAAAAAACAAAATGTAGAATATCCATTGTAAGAAGAAGGAAAAAAAAAATCCAAATGTAACTTTAAAAATTTTGTTATTTACGGAGGCCAATCACACACAATAATTATTAAGCGGAATAAACTAGTTAACATGTTAAAATGTAGCAATGGTAATCCCGGAAGGTTCCATTCAGACGGACCTTTCAATGAATATATAGTTGTCTGCAATCGGGGCCCTTTTGTGAAACGTGTAAAAAAACAGATGATACATGACAAAATAAGACCTTGTCAATAACCATACACGTTTGTGAAAATAAAAAAATAGAAAGGATATTTCAATCATCAAAGAAAACACTAGAATGGCTATATAATCTAGAAAAATCTTCTCCATACATGCCTATTTTGGGAACTGAAGGGGGGCATACATCTCAAAAATCAGGTATCTTGCTAGTGTTCTTTCAAACACGACTTCAAAGTATTCTGTTAAGTACATCTTTTCACTAACTCTGATCCTTGCATGAAAGATTGAGCAAATTCATGGAGAGACAACAAACTCCAATATTCCAACTGGTACTTTTTCCACTTCATGCAGTCAAATATATGATCTTTTAAAAAATTTGTATTGGTTACCATCTGATTGTTCTTTGTTTTTTAGGATCTTCCTTCACAATGCGTAGACCTTTTGCTTGCCGAGATGACTTTGAATAAGCTGATCGACAGGAAGAAAGCTGCTGAAAGAGAGACGGCTCAATTGCTATCTGAACTATGCATGGCCAATGATAAAGCAAAAGAGTTGGCTTTCCAGATCGAGGAAGCTAAGGCCAGAGCGATGGCCTGTCAACGAGAGCTTTCGCTGACTTCTCCTCCGGGTACTGATGATGTCCCACAGATTCTAAGAGAAGTGGATGGTGTCAAACAGAAAATCAGCAGTCTCAAACTTGACATGGCTTCAGCTTCAGTGCAAAGAGAGAGAGCACAAATACAGATTCAACTTATAGACAGCGAGTGCAAATCGTATTCAGATTACAGCGAAGGGTTGAGAAGGGAGATAGAAGCAACGAACATAGAAAAAGAATTCGTTGATTTAGATAGAAGTGAGGTTGAGAGAGAGATCGAACAAATCAAAGCTAGCCATGATACAGAAGCTGCAAATTTCAGTGAAAGAATGGAAAAAACCAAGTCCAGAATTGTACAACTCCAGAAAGAGATTAGCGCGGCAAAGAAGATGCAGAAAGAGCTAGCGATAATTGTTTCAGATGTCAATGCCTTGCAGCATGAGATGGAGTTCCTTAGATCAATGGAGAAAAGCTCTGAAAAGATTCGTTATGTTAAGAATGAGCAAGAGGTACTGGTCGATCTGTCTAGTTTACAGGCGTTGAGAACCGAACTGGCGGCAGCAAAGGAAGAGCTTTCCGGCCTTAAAGAAGAAGGATTCAGGATCATGGATGCGATGGACGTGGCGAGGAAAGAAATGATGCAAATTGCTGAGGAAAAGGGAAAATGCAACAGGGCAGTGAAGGAATCTGAATCAAAACTAGAGATTCTCGACACCAAGCTACACAAAGTCATGTCCAAGATGGAATTTGCATCGAAGGCCGAGAGGAGAGCTGATGCCATCGTCTCCTCCCTTTCGGCCGCACTCCGCCAGCTGCACTCCGATATAGAAGCGGCAAAGAGAGAAACAGAACTGGTGCGCGAAGAGACAAAACCGGTAAGAGTTCAAACCGAGAAGACCAGGTCGAAGACTGCGTCAGTGGAGGAAAGGTTCGGTGAGGCAATGGAGGAGCTCAAGCATGTGACGGCTTCAGAAACCATTGCGCTGGAGGAATTGCAAGCAGTCACGGAGAGCACCATGACGGAGAGGGCGATTTCGGCTCTGTGGAGCGACACTATAACCATCTCAAAATTCGAGTACTACTATTTGACTAAGCAGGGTAAGGCGGCGCAAGAGGTTGCGGAGAAGAAGGTGGCGGCGGCGTTGGCATGGAAGGAGGCTCTCGAAGTGAAGGCGAAGGCGAAGGCGAAGGCGAAGGCGAAGGAGGAGGAGAAGAAGAGAGCGAAAGCAGAGGACGAGCTCAAGGGAAGGTGGGCAATTGTGACGGTGGATCAGAAGAGAGGGACGACAAAACCAAAAAAGAGCGGCTTGGATTGTAACTGTAAGCAGGTGCCGGAGGAGGAAGAGTACGTGACCCGATCGTCGCATAACATGAAGCTTGCCATAGCGATGCCGAGAAGGTCGCTTAACGTGAGCGGCATGACCGGGAGGATCAGCTGCCGGAGACCGTCGAGTTCCCAGAAAAAGCAACCGAGCTTCACGGATACGACTACGAAGACCGTGGATTCTATGAAGAAGAAGGGAAAGATAATGGAGAAGGTAGTTAGGCTCCTCAACCGTCGCAGGGGCCGTCAGAACATCAAGGAAGCAGTCTTCCCTCCTGCGACGAAACTGCCTGTCGTGCTACCTTTCAACTGTGCTACTGCTTGAAGTTCTCAATTCCAAGCGGCTCAACTGTGTATTGTCATCTCCTTTCCACCAAAACTAAAATAACGATCGATATAATTCGCGGTATAAAAACCTTTCGTACGTTTTAATATCATCTCCTTGGTCCAATGTCTGTTGAGTAGATCCTTACGTGAGCGGAGGGTCGATCTAGGACTACAAATGAAATCGAATCGGCTCGCGAGTTTTTCGAGTCAATTCGAAAAATATTCAATTCGTATTCGAATTTATCGAATTCGGACCAAACTCGAATATGATCGAACTTTTTTTCGAGCCGAACTCGAGTTCAAATTATATTGTTCGAGCCGCTCGCGAGACGTTCACGAGCCTTAATATTTATTAATATAAGTTAAATATATATTAAATAAATAAATTTCGAACCTTTCGAACATATTTTCGAGTAATAATTCTAATAGTTCACGAACATGTTCGAATATTTCGAGCCGAATTCGAACGTGAACCCTAATTCGAATCGAACTCGAACCAAACATTTTAAATTTTTCAAGCTTCTAATCGAGCTCGAACTCAAATATACCTATTTCGAGCCGAATTCAAATCTTAAATTTTACAATATATTCAACTCGATTGAATCCATTTACGCTCCTAAATGATCAATATGTTTCAGTGTAGTGAGCACTCACGTAATCATCAGTAATATCCAGTGACGTAGGCACATTTCTAACAATTGACCCACTTATTTTTTTAAAAAAAAATTATTAGAGTTTGTGTTTCGTTAAAAAATATATTAAATTATAAGGCATCTGCAATCTTATTTTTCTATATCAGGAAAAAAATGTGTTAAATATTACAGGAGGAATCACCTAGCAATAAGAGAAGTTTTGTTTTCTCCACGTCAAACAACTTTGATGATGCAATTTTTTTTTCCAGGCAGCCAGCAATGCACACATTTCCACATTTGTTCATATTCCTTTCTCATTGACGTTGAAGGGTTAACAACCCAATAAAACTTCCAATATATATATATATATATATACTAAATACTGTAACACAATTATAGAGATAAAATCTTAAAAAAAATATGTTAAAAAATATAACTCAATTAAGAAGCATCAACCTTAAAATAAAATATTAAAAAGTTATTTTAATTAATTTTTTAATTCAAAATTTTAAAAAATAATAAATAATAGTAAAAAAATAACAGACATATCTATTATTATTTTTTGATTTTGAATTTAAAAAAATCAATATTTTCTTATATAAATTCTTAATCCATGAATATATCCCCTAAATATATTACAATTCTCAATAAATACTTAAATTTATTTTATTTTTAATTTTTCTTTTTAGTAAATATTATAATCAAATTGGGAAGCCTTAAATCTTAAAAAAACTTATAAATTATAACCCAATTAGTAAGCATGAAAAATAAAATCTTATTATTTTTTTAATTCAAAATTTTAAAAAATAATTAAAAAAAACGAAGCAAAGCTGATATCCTACGCGACGCGCATAGTCGCATACTGTGTGCACCGCGCAGGAGATCATATTCGTGTGTGTGTATATATATATATATGAAAAATATTAACCTATATATTCTTTCGGTGTGTACTTCTGGATAATTTTTATAGGTCTGAGCATCCTAATGTACTTTGGGCATCCCGAGTCAACTCTCGTAAGTCTTGACACCCGAGTGTACCCTTGGGCATCCCAATTTAGTGTATGTGGTGCACCCGAATGCCCAGACCTATGAAAGTTGTCTAGGAGTATACACTGAACGAATCCACAAGCTATATATATATACTTTCGAGTGCCCCTCACAAGTCCGGGCAGCTAGGTGCACCCTCGGGCGTCCCGATTTAGTGCCCTGGGTGCACCCGAGTACCCACACCTATGAAGATCGTTTATTAGAGTGGACCGAACGGATGTGCATAACCCCCTTTCTTTCGTATTTTATCATTTCTCTGTGTTTACTTTGTTCTCTAAGCTTTATATACCAAATATTGCCAAGGTACTTGCAAGGCTTACTAACTAGAATGTTAAATCACTCTCTACTTCGCTAGGCCTTAATTGAGAGAATTATTGGTGCAATTATAATCAAGATAAAAAGTTTTAATTATTAATAATTATTTTAGTTTAGATTAATATATTAGATCTCACTTGAATTATGGATGTGCAAGGTTGAGGACTGAATTCTTAGCAAGAAAAAGTCTATACAAGTCGGAAGACCGAATGCAATATAAGAAAGGAGTAAGAATTCTTGACGAAAAGAAGTCCATATAGGCCGGAAGACCAGATGCAGTGCAAAGAAAGATCAAGAAGGTCAAAAACCGGATTCTTGGCAAAAGGTGAAAACCTGAGTAGATCGCGAGATCAGATGCAAGGGTGGATAAAGACTCGGAATGAGGAAGCTCCAAGCAAAAAGTCCAAGAAACAGAAGGTTCATCTGCTATAAGGTAATTGGAATCAATTGGTATATTGAAAAGCGATATGTGCTTAAGGATTTAGGGATGAAAAACCCTAGTTTAGTGTCCACCAATAAATTGGTGAGTTATACCAATCGATTAGTGAACTAAAATCATAAACCATAAATCTAAACCTCATTTTAGGTTTTACAATACCAATTGATTTAGGTTTAGACAAGTATTGTATCAATAGATTATCACATTTCGCCAATCGATTGGTAAGCAATTCCAAGCACACATAAGCTTTCTAAATTGATTAACAGATCGATTGGACATTGCTAATTGATTGGTGAGAATAGAAGCTTGCCAAATCAATTTACCAATCAATTGAGCATTTCCAATCAATTGGCAGACATTTCTTGAGAGAACAAAAGCTTACCAAATTGATTGGCCGATCAATTGGTCATTGTCAATCGATTGGCATGCATTTCTCGAGAGAAAAAAAGTTTTCCTAATTAATTGACCAATCAATTGGTCATTGTCAATCAATTTATAGGTGTTTCTAGAGGAAACATAAGTCTACCAATCGATTGGTAGATCGATTGAGCATTGTTAATCGAATGGTGATGTCCAACAATCAATTGGGATTAAAAATTGGGATAATCTCAACCGTTGATATGGAGTCAGTGACCATTCAACGGATAGTCAATAGTCAACAATCGATTGATATGTTATGCCAATTGATTGGTGACGACAAAAGTGAAGAAACAACCCAATTTTAATTTGTTTAAAAGAGAGGCTTAGGACACGAGAAGACACTGGTGTTTCATTGCTACTACTCTACTTAAGGTGAGCCTCAAGCTCTCATTTGCAACATCCTCAAGCAACCAAAAGAAGGAAAATGATCTCTAGTTGTAATCTCTTCTATTTCCTTTCTTTAGTTGCTTCTGCTTGGTGATAGTTTCAAAAATCATTGTAATATTGCTATAAGAGGTTTCTCCACCTTCGATTTTGATCCTAGAAGGAGAAGGTTTAGTGAAATAATAGAGAGCTAGGATTAGTCACCTTAAAGAGGTGGATACCAAGTAAAATAATCCAAATTGGCATTATGGTGTATTTTCGTGTCAAGATTCCGTTACACTTTCAACTACGACGCAATTTGAGGTATTCATCTCCCCTTCTAGATCGCAAAGTCCTAACAAGTAGTATCATAGAAAGGTCACTTCGGAGAATTCACATACAAAGAAGCAAAAGTTTCAAGCCGCAAAGATGTCTATGAGAGAGGGGCATAACACTACATGACCACCTTACTTCGAAAAAAAATAACTTTGCCTACTGGAAGAGTTATATGTAGAAATACCTTATGGTTGATATTGATATATGGTTCTCGATGACGAAGGGTTTTATTGCACCAACTTCGAAAGATGGCAAAATCTAGAATCTTTGGGACGACTATTAAGTCACTACAAGTGCACGGTTATGTCGTCAGTAATACAAAAGATATCGAACCCATAAGGACTAGTTATAAGCACTAGTGATCTCTTACATTGAATTAGGTAAACAATCGATGGTTGTAAGTTGAGTGCTAAGAAAGAAGAACTAGACTTGAAAGAGGAAAGAAAGAGTAAGAGAAAGTGGAAGGTCTTGATCTGGGAAGATGCTCTAGGAGTTCGGTTTTATTAACGTTTACTAATGCATCATAGTCCACCTATTGCCTATCTTCAATTAACATGCTCTTATAGGAAGTTAGATTCATTGTCGGTTTTCCCTTGTAATGTCAAACCGGGAATGATAATTGGGTCAATTTCCCTAGGTATCAAATAGAGATGATTTTTATGAAATCTGAAAACGGTTAACCCCTGTCACTAGGGAACCACGGTCATAGATCACAAGAATGCATTCCTACTTAATAGCTATAAAGATAGAGATAGTAAATGCGTACGATTCCTTACTTCCTTGTGAGGGATCGTTTCTCCCTTCAAGGGAACATCTTAGATACCCATGAAGGAGTTACCCCTGTCACCCTATCACTAAGTTCCCTCGGTCATACGATCTAGGGCTTCCCCTCTATAGAATTAACAATTCTACATAAACATTCAATTAAATATGACAATTAAGCATAGACGAATCACATACACATAAGATTGAATAAATGCAAGACATGAAAACATCATATAGATAAGAAATAGGCATAACCATGAGTTATTACATCAATACACAATCACAACTACTCCTTTAATCTTAGAACAACAGATCTACTCCATAGCGGAAGGAAAGAAACCCAAAGACATAAAGATAGAAAACATTCAAACCCAACTAGAGGAAGAAGGGAGAAGAAAGCTTATCCTATTATGTCAAGTAATCTTCAGATCCAATACTTTGCTTCTGAAGTCGACACGATGATGAGATCAGCTTCGGATCGCTGAACGGAGATCAAGACGGGTGTGGATCGGCAAGTCTCCCAAGGGGAGAGCCATATGTTGGTGCAATATTCTCTCGGTCAGGTTGACCAGGTTGACTAAGCTTGAGTTGACTCAAGCTTAAGTCTTAATATTTCAGTTTCGATGTTTGACAATACATGGAGAATGCAGATGCAATCGTCCGATTTGGGAGATTGTTGATACAATTCCCCTTTGGTGAAGGACTGACTAATTTGATGTAAAGAAGAGTCAAGTAGATCAAGATTGAACTGATACTTAACTAGGAAAGTCCTAACCGGATGTTAGGCAGTTGAAAAATCCTGATGAGTGAAGTAGGTGAAAGACATAGTGAGTGAAGCTAGGCAGCTGAAAAATCCTGGTGAGTGAATCCAGGTGAAAGACCTAGTAAGTGAAGCTAGGCAGGTGAAAGTCCTGGTGAGTGAAGTCGGGTAGTGGAAAATCCTGGTGAGTGACGCAAGGTGAAAGACCTAGTGAGTGAAGAAGCTAGGCAGGTGAAAGTCCCGGTGAGTGAAGTCGGGCAGAAGGAAAATCCTGGTGAGTGAAACCAGGTGAAAACCCTAGAGAGTGAAGCTAGGTGAAAGTCCTGGTGAGTGAAGCTAGTGTTAGAGTGTATACTAAAAGTCTAGCTTTTTGTATAAACATATAAAAATCACATTGGTCAAATGCCTATATTTATGCTAAATGTAGTTATCCATTTAATTTATATTTTAGATAAAATGGTGTGAGGAGACACACAGAAGATCATGTTATCAGATTCTTATAAATTATAAAAAGTTGCTTACAACCAAGATGAAATGAGACAAACCATTGGAGTGGTTGTAGTGTAATTATGTGTTAGTTTATCTTGACTAATAAATTAAACTAGTACACTTTGAGTGTATTGAGCAGGACCAATTGAGGTAGTATCTTTTTATACTGACTATATAAAAGAACAATACCTTTGTTATTGTGGAAGTGTGTACTCTTAATCATGATATAATAACAAGCACATATACTTAGTATTTATTTCTTTAATTTATCAAATGGTGTGATTTAGCTCGTTAAATCAATAGGCCCGATAAGTTGGGAAATGATATTATTTATATGGTGTGTTATTGATTATAGAATGAAATTGTGCCCTATTAATCTAGGTTGATGATGTCCCCTTGAGGAGCTCATAAGGATTGTCATGTAAACCCTGCAGGTCGATTTAGTCCGACATGACGATAAGGTTGAGTGGTACTATTCTTTGAGCTAGATATTAATTAAGTGAGTTGTCAGTAACTCATTTAATTAGTGGGCATTCAATATCTTAAACACAGGGAGACTAACGCACTCATGATAAGAAGGAGCTCATATAGTAATATGAGATTAGTGCGGTAGTGCAATAATAACTCTTTAGTGGAATGAGATATTATTGATGAACTTGAGTTGGGTGTTCGAGGCGAACACGGGAAGCTCAAGCTCATCGGGAGACCAAAACCAATTCCTCCTCTCGATCCCTATTGTAGCCTCTTATTTATAAAGTCTTATATCCACCCAAACCCAATTTCTTATCCACCTTAAGGTGGCCGGCCAAGCCAAGCTTGGAGCCCAAGCTAGGGCCGGCCAAACCAAGGTTAGATGGGTTCAAGTTGTGGCCGACCCTAGCTTGGAGCCCAAGCAAGGGTGGCCGACCACATTGAATTCAAAAAAAAGTATTATTTTGTAAAATCTTTCCTTTTATAGAGATCCATTAAAAGGATTTAAAAGGATGATTTTAATATAAAACTTTCCTTTTTTAGATCGGTCATAAAAGGAAGTTTTTATTTTGTTGAAAACTTTCCTTTTATGTTGATTTTAAAAGAGAGTTTTAAATTTTAAAATATTTCCTTTTATATCTTTCTACAAAGGAATAAAAGATAGATTTGAAATCTTTCCTTATTTGTAGTTATCTATAATGTGAAAGAAAGATTTTAATTTTTTGATAAAACTTTCTTTTCTTGAAACCATGTTTTATTTTAAATCTTATCTTTTATTGATATCCATAAAAGGATTTAAAAGAGAGAGATTTTAATTTATAAAATATTCCTTTTAGAACTATCGACAAAAGGGATTTTTAAAGGAGAGATTTTAATTTTTGTTTAAAATCTTTCCTTGCTTGGAGAACAAGCATGTGGCCGGCCATGACAAGAAGAAAAGGAAGTTTTAATTTTTTATTTTAAAAATTTCCTTTTTAGTCATTAGCAAGGAATATAAGGAAGTTTTAATTATGTTTAAAACTTTCCTTATTTGCCAAGACCAAGGAATATAAAAGAGAGGGTAGAGGTGCCTCACCTCACAACAATACATCTTCTATTCCTCTCCTCTCTTCCTTGGTGGTGGCCGGCCCATACTCTTTCTCTCTTCTCCTTTGTTTTCCCTCTTGGTGGTCGGCAACATATTGGTGTGGAGATCCATTGATGGCTAGTTACTTGAAGGAGAAGAAGAAGAGAAGGAGGTTCTCTTGTCTAGCATCCCTTGGAGGAAAGTTGGTGGCCGAACTTCATCATCTCTTGGAGAAAGTTGGTGGACGAAACTTGAAAAGAAGAAGAAGGATTGGGTGGATTCTCATCTTAGTAGATCGTCGCCCACACGACATCCGAGATAAGAAGAGGAATATAATAGAAGATCAAGAGATCTATAAGTTACAAGAGGTATAAATAGTTATAAGTTTCTGCATCATAACTAGTGCATCCTTTTGTATAGATCTTGTAAAACCAAATACAAGAGGTTATCGATTTTAATTATCATTTTTGTTATCGATTTTCATTTCGATTTCATGTTTCGATAATGTGTTTCTATTGAGGTATTGTTAAACCTTGTTTACTGTGAGAAGTTTAAATATCCGATTTCTTTGAAAGGCTTTATCTAGGCAGTGGTGGATGATTCCATACCCAAGAAGGCCTAGTGCCTCGCCGCGTTTGACCTGGAAGCCGATCCTTGAAATATATATTTGATCAACCTCTATAATATGGTTTAACTTGGGAAGATCACATCGGTTGAACTTGAAGTAAGAATGTTAAGTTTCGTTCCCAATTCAAGTTTAACTTCTAAAGGGAAAATTTGGATTAATAATGTTAAGCATCATTTGCAATCCAAATTTAACTTTAGTAGAACACATGGGTAGCTAGGATAGTTTTATGCTTGTACAAATTTTTGTACAGGGGAACTAGGATGATATTTCGAGTAGCAACCAACAGCTAGGCAGATGGAAATCCCTAGTAAGTGAAGGTAGGTAGAAGGAAAGACGTAGTGAGTGAAGCCAGGCAGATGGAAAGCCCTAGTGAGTGAAGCTAGGTAGATGGAAAGACCTGGTGAGTGAAGCCAGACATGTGGAAATCCAGGTGGGTCAAGGTTGACCGGACACCTGGTGTTGGGAAGCCCAAGTAGGTCAAAGGATTGACCGGATACTTGGCACGAGAAAATCTACATGGGTCAAGGGTGATGATGTGCGTAGATTGTATACATTTGTTTAGCATGTTTTGACGCACATTCACATACTTTGAGCATGCTTTATCTATGCATTTTCATACTTCCAGCTTTCCTTTTAGCATATTTACTCTTTTTGTTTGGAGATCTGCTTTTGTGCATTTTCTATTTACAGGGGTTGAATTTGATGAAGGATTCATGTTCGAGGCCAAATCTGCAAGCGAAGCTAGAGAGGAAGGCACTATTCCTAGACCTCACATGACCCTGCCATGGGGGGTTGCCCAGGCCGTGTGGAGATCCTTGGTCGTGTGGTTGCAGCAGAAAAGGAAGTGTCCTCGGCCGTGTGAACCTCACACGGTCATGCCAAGATTTAAAGCCAAAAGGAGCCAGGCCGTGTACACCACACGACCATGCAAGGTTTCCAGAGATTAAGAAAGCCTCGGTCATGTACACCACACGGCCGTGTAAGGTTTCTAGAGACCAAGAAGGCCCTGGCCGTGTGCACTACACGGTCGTGCAAGGTTTCCAGAGGCGGAGGTAGTGCATGACGTGTAGATCTACACGGCCATGCAAAGGGAGTTGTGGAAGAAGCATGTCACGACCGTGTATCATATACAGCCGTGTAAGGTAGGCAGAGAAGGGAGTGGCCTTGGCCGTGTGAACCTCACACGGCCGTACCTCGGGGTCGTGTGGCGCCCAAACCTCCCCTCTATATAAGGCCTCCTTCATGAATTGAAAGGGGATCTTCTCCCTTTTGGGGGGAATCAAGATTTGGGACGTTCCTCCATCTTCTTGGAGGGATTTTCTGGTGATTTAAGGGTGGATCTTCAACGCTTCAACTCCAAGATTGTGGATCGGATCCGGAGACGATTCTTCATCGTAGATAAGCTTTCTTTCTTCCTCTTCTTGGATTTGGGATCAAGAATGCTTGTATCTTTCTTCTCTTCGGATTTCTTTCCTCATTATATGGAGTAGATTTCTTTGTTCTAGGATGGAGGGAGTAATTGTAAGGATGATTTGATGTAAAACTCTTGTAGATATGTCAATTTCCTATTTCTATGATTTTGCCCTATTTGTATCCATTCTTTCTTGTGTGGATTGTTGTGATTAGGGCTTAATTACCATGCTTGATTGAATGTTTGAATATCTTATGGATCTTATAGAGGTAATTCCTTATTCGATTTTCCGAGGGACGTACGTGACAGACATGCCCGTGTAAGGACGTTTGAGGGATGATCTTGAAGGTGAAATAGGGTTATTCAAGGGGGTAGGATAGATAGTATGCATTAATCTTTGTATCTTTATGCGGTTGATGAATTGTGAATTCCTATGTTGATTATCTGAGGGAAGTTCGTGACAGGAACAAGCCTGTGTAAGGACAACATAGATTCATACCTAATTGATCACATTTAAGTATAGATTTTAGTCCTAGGCCGGTTGTCTATTGCAAGAGAGAACCGACAACCTTCTACAAATAATGGACAAATGAGGAATAAGATTTGGTAGATTATTTACATTTGATAACCTTACAAAGAAACCAAAACTCCTAGAACATCCCTTATCATTGCCCTTATTCTTTTATTTCTGCCTTTGCCTTTCATAGTTTCACTTCATTTTGCGAATTGATTGATTAGATGTTTAGCTAATTCGCGTTGAGACATCTTTAGTGGTTATTCCAGTCCCTATGGATACGATATCTTTTATTATTACTTACGACATTTCTGTACACTTGCGGAACGTCAACAGGTGACTGGATATCTGGTGGAAGTCCAAGTGGGTCATGAAGGATTGGACACTTGGCATGAGACGGTAAGTCTAAGTGGGTCAAAGGGTTGACCGGACACTTGGGAAAGAAGTCCCGGTAGGTTAAGGTTGATAGGATGGTAGGCATGACGAGTTCCAACAGGTCATGATTGATCAGATGTTGGATTTGAGGACCCTAGACTTGAGTTAAGCAAGTCAAAGGGAGGTCAATTGATCAGTCGATCGATTGAACTGAAGTCCAATCGATCATCCGATCGATTGGGCACAGTGCTGCGATAAATGGCAGCCCTATCGATCAACCGATCGATTAAGAGCCTATATTGTGCACATAGTAGCTTCCCCAATATATCGGCTGATCGATTAGGCTCTCCAATCGATTGGTCAATCGATTGGGGCCAAGTTTATCGCGTAGATGTGAGAGAACAGAAGAAGGCTGAATCGATCAACTGATCGATTCAAGTCTCCACAATCGATTGGAATTGCGTAGGATGCAGGCAATGGACGGCTGTGATGGTTGGGATATGACGTGGCAACCGATTTGGGATGATGCCCAATCTATTGGGAGCCGCAGGAGCGCACAATATATTACCGTTGTAAGCATTTTTCTCAGCAGCTTTCATGTACAATTCTTCTCGATTCTTAACTCGATTTCTCCACTGCTCACAGCAGTTCTTGAAGGCTCTTGGATACAAGTGCTGGTTCACTTCTAAAGTTCAAGAGGTAACAACACGCGATAAGTAAGCAAGAAGATAGGGATTTTTATTTGTTTTCATTGTATTTTTCTTCTTGTATTGAGTTGTTGTATGTGTGAGTGTTGTACGAGGTTTCTCCACCTCTTGTAGTTACCAAGAAGGAGTTTTTTTATTAGTGAAGTGAGCGTCATATATAGATCCTTGGATTAGTCACCCCTTCTTGAGGTGGATACCAAGTAAATCTATTTGTTAACGTTGTGAGTGTGTTTTCTTGTTCCTTATTCCGCTGCACATCATCGAAGAAACACATCACCAAAGCGTGACGAGCTATTCACCTCCCCCCTCTAGCTACAAATCGACCCTAAAAAGTGGTATTATAGAGAGGGCTCTCTTCACCGAAATCATCGTCGGAAGGGGCAACGAGCTAGAGGGAGAAGAAGTTGAAGAAAATTTTAACAAGTCAAAGACTTCATAAAAGGCTCAACTTCAAATGGAATTCCAATATAGACTTGGATTCGACTTGAGGGTGCCTCTACCATTCATATCAATGAGCTTCAATTCTTGGAAATCAAGGATAAAAAATTTCATCATGATGGAGATAGATCAATGGTTTGCTCTAATGAAAGGCTTTGAAGTTCCAAAAGATTCAAAGGGAAAAATTCTCAAGAGGAACAAGTGGAGCCAAGAGCAAATCCACAGATGTGAGTCCAATGACAAAGTTACCAAGCTATTGGTCAATCTATTGCCTAGCAACATCTTGAAGCAAGTGGGAGAATTTAAAGATGCCAAGGAGCTTTGGAGAAAATTGGCAAAGATCCATGAGATCCCCTCCACTGCACCAAATCAAGAAGGATCCAAAGAGGGTGACTCATTGGATCAAGATCAAGAGGAAGAGGACTCCAAATTTGAGAGATGTTCAACATTCGAAGAAGAAGTCCAAGAAGCTTCATCTTCAAAAGAATGCAACGAAAAGGGCAAAGAGGGAGCATACTTTTTATTTCATGTACAGGATGAAGATGAAGGGGCTTCCACCTCTAGGATTGAGGGGGAGCGACATTCGATGACACCGGACCAAGAAGAAGGAGAAGCTTCTACTTCTGGGTTAAGTGAAGAAGAAGAAGATGGGGCATCCTCTAAAAATCAAGAGACATTAAACGGAGGATCAAGTGCTATCCCTACATATGAAGGCATAAGTAGTTCAACTAAAAATACAAATCATATTATATGTTTTGAGTGTAGGGAACATGGGCACTACAAGAGTAAATGCCCTAAATTGGCTATAAAGAAGGGCCAAATGGCACCAAAGGGCAAGGAGAAGCTCAAGGAAACCACCCCCACAACAAAAAAGAGCAAGGAGCACATATGTGCTTTTCTTGCAACCAAAAAGGATATTACCGGAGCCAATGTCCAAAAGGGAAGAAATTGGTCAAGCCTAAAGGAGGAAGCTCAAGTCAAGGGGGAGCTTGTAAGAGCAAACCCAAGGTATCATTTATTGAACCAACTCCTTTAACTAATGGTAACAAGCATGCTAGTTCTAACTTATATGATTTTAATGTAATTTACCATAAAAATAGGAGACATGATAGAATTGATAAAAATCATGTGACTCTTCATACCAAGACTACCTCACCTAAGGTTAGGAAGGTAGATAAACTAGGCAAGAACACTAAGGACCTTAGTTATAAGCCAAGAAATAGAAATGCTCAAAGATTTAATGATAAACCAAAATTTAGGGATTTATGGAAAGAAAATCAAGTCTTGAGGTCAAGGCTTGACAAAATTGAAAAGACCATAACAAGGATGGAAGGTATCCTTAAGGGGCAAAAAGAGCATAACCTAGGTTTAGGAAAATAAAAGTCATCCAATGGTCATAGAGGTTTGGGATACAAACCTAAGGCTAAGAAAGATGTAGTTGTTGGGGTTGCAAGGTTGCAAACATAGCCCTACATTGGAAATACATGGCAAAGATCATGGGTTTATAAGAGAAAAGATATCTCCATAGAAATGAGGTCTTTTGGGGAGAGCCTAAGAGGAAAACCATGAGGGCTTAGGCCCAAAAGGACAATATCATGTCATTATGGAGATATCTAAATTCTTTTCGATCCAACAATTGGTATCAGAGCTAGGTTTTTACCTCTCTGTGTTCGGTTTTCAGTTAATTATGCACTTTTCATACATAAGTTTAGGCAGGATAATAGTAGGATGTGCAAATAGATTAACTCTATGGTTGTAGGCTCCAACTATTATGGCCTATTGTGATTGTGTGTGATTGGACCCTCGGACATGTCGAGGGCATTTTATATGTGTGCATGATTGTAATTATTAAATACAACAGGAGCTGTATTAGTTATTAGGATTTTACATTTTGTTTGATCTAGATTGCATGTACATTCTTTCATGGAATATAGGATCGATAAATGTAAAATTTTATTCTTGTCGCGGATCATATCCTTGCGAGGCATGGTACTAATTGAGCACCGGAGACGCAGCGGAAAAGGAAGCATGATGGATGCGACGACGTAAACCCTTTGGCGGCGGCTAGGGTTGGTGGCATATGGAGGACAACATTGGATGAGGCCATAATAGTTGGAAAAATATTTTTCTTATTTATTTCCTTTTATGCTGTGTGTGCTTGTGTTTGTGTGCTTGTGTGCATTTTAAAATTCCTCGTCTCTAAATAACTAAGTGGGAGAGGAATTTTATTTAAATTCCACGTCTCCATTACTTGTTTGAAAGTGATGCATTCAAACTTGCGTATTGGCTCTGAGTGTCTTCCTCCACAACGGATGAGTTTGTTTGTAGATCACTAGATCAAACTTCCTTACTGGATGGTTATAGGAAATTATTTAGGAGCGTGTGATCTTCTCCAACTGAAGGGGCACAATCTTATTTAATGGACTAAGTATCATGTAATGGTATACACTTAGGCACATTTAATAGTATCCTCTCCATCAGAGTCACTGCTATTATATGTGTGACCGAAGAAAAACCAACTATTAATTTGTCATAAAGTTGGTTGACAAGATAATAAAATTAATGGGTGAAACTCCTCTTACAAATGTTTGAATTTGTATACGTCCACACTAACATGACATACAAAATTCATGGTATTTGAGGTAATTTTATTTGTCATAAAGTTAGGTTGACAAGATAATTAATGGGTAAAACCCTTCTCTTACAAATGTTTGATTTTGTATACGTCCACACTAACGTGGCATACAAAATTCACGGTGTTTGAGGTGTTGGTGAATTAAAATGATATTATTTGAGGAATCAATATTATTTTAAATTCTAAAGTCTTGACCAAATGTTTTGTGATTCTTAGGATGATCTTCAATCCCCTTGCTGTTAAATTAAAAGAGAACAAACTTACTGGTCCCAATTACATTGATTGGAAATAAAATTTGAACTGTCCTTGCAAAAGTGAGAACAATAAAGGTATATCTTATTCAGTAATTGTTGAAACATATTTAGCGGTGTTATCTATTGGTACCTGGTGTGTAGATACGGGGTCCACTGATCATGTCTGCAATTCATTGTAGGGGTTCTAGGAAACCCGTCGATTATATGAAGGGGAAATCACTGTCTATATGGGCACTGCTACAAAAGTAGCAGTTGTTGCAATGGGAGATATTTATTTATCCTTTGATAGGAATAAAACATTGATTTTGAGAAATTATCTTTATGTACCAAGTTTTAGAAAGAACTTGATTTCAGTTTCTAAACTATTTATGGATGGATATTTTATTTCTTTTGATGACAAAGTGGTTGTCAAGAAAAATAGAAAGATTATCTGTTCTGGTATATTGGTTGACAATTGTATACTCTTAATCCAATAACTCCCACAATGTAACAAATGGAAATTAATAACACATCTTCTAATTCAAATAAGAGAAAGCAACCTTCGGAAATGAATCAAACATATCTTTGGCATCTAAGGCTAGGTCATATTAACTTGAGTAGGATTCGAAGGTTAATAGCCGATGGACTTTTTGGGTTCATTGGTGGTGGAAAACTTGCCAACTTGCGAGTCTTGCTTGGAAGGAACAATAACCAAGAGACCTTTTAAGGCTAAGGGGTATAGAGCTAAAGATGTATTGGAATTGGTGCATTCTTATTTGTGTGGACCTATGACTATCCAGGCAAGAGGTGGTTTCGAATATTTCATCTCTTTTATAGATGATTATTCGAAATACTGATACATTTCCTTGATGCGCCGCAAGTCTGAGTGCTTTGATAAGTTCAAAAAGTACAAGGCTTATGTGGAGAAACGTCATGGTAAAAGTATCTGTTACGCTCCGCAAGTGTACGGAAATGTCGCAAGTAATATAAAAGATTATCGTATCCACAGGGACTGGAATAAGCACTAGAAATGCCTCAATGCGTATTAGCTAAACAACTATCCAATTGTTTCAAATGCAAAGTGAAGGTAAACAAATCTAATATTAAAGATCAACAAACAAGAGTTTAGTGTTTTGGGTTATGATAAGGGGAGATTCTAGGAGTTTCGATTTCTTTGTAAGATTTCTTGAATGTAAATGGTTCACCAATTCTTATCCCTCAATTGTCAAACACTTGTAGAAAGTTACCGGTTCTCTCTTGCAATAGATAACCGGCTAAGGACTGAGAAATGTATCTAAATATGATCAATTAGACGTGAACCTACGTTGTCCTTACACAGAAGCGCACCTATTACTATGCCTTCCTCGGATATCAACATAGAAGCCCACAACTTATTAATCTATCAAGATACAAGAAACTAATCACAAGATCCATCCTACTCTCTTGAATATTCCTATTTCCTCTTCAAGATTATCTCTCAAACGTCCTTACACGGGCTTGCACCTGTCACGTGGATCCCTCGGATGATCGAGTGAGAGTTTATCTTTACTAAGTCCACAAGAAATCCAAACAATCAATCAAGAATGAGAATTAAGCACAAATCACCATTAATCATTCAAGATCTAATTGATACAAGCAAGACAATGTCATTGAAACAAGAAATTGGCAAATCCATAAGAGATTACATCAATCCATCATACAAATACTCCCTTAATCCTAGAATACAAGATCTACTCCAAGAATCGAGGAAGAATACCCGAAGAAATAAAGATTACAAGCATTTCTTAAATTCCCAATCCAAGAAACCAAGAAAAGGGGGAAAGAGAAAACTTATCTACGAAGAAGCCTCGTCTTCGGATCCAATCCTCACTTCGGAGTCGAAATCGTCAAGAACTCCCCTCGAATCGCCCAGAAATCCTCCCAAGAATGGGAGGATACCACCAAATCTTGCCTTCTCCCCAAAAGGGAAGAGATCCCCTTTCAATTCATGAAGGAGGGTTTAAATAGAGGAGGAAATCGGGCGCCACACGGCCCCGTGACACGGCCGTGTGAGATTCACACGGCCATGTCCAGTTCCTTCTCTGCCAAAGCTGCACGGCCATGTGACTCACACGGCCAGGACCCTTCTGTTCTCTGGAAATGCTACACGGCCGTGTGGTGCACACGGCCACCACCTGCTTGGCCTCTGGAAACCTCACACGGCCGTGTAGATCTACACGGCCATGTAAGGCATCTGCTCTAATTTCTTCAAATCAAGACACGGCCGTGTGAGATTCACACGGCCATGTCCTCTTCCCTTCCTGTTAAAACTACACGGCCGTGTGTGGTACACGACCTGATGCTCTCTCCCTTCAATTCCTTCCAAGCTTGTCCGAGGACGCATAATCTTCACCAATTTCGACTCCTGTGTACAGAAAATGCACAAAAAGCAGATCTCCGAACCAAAAGAGTAAATATGCTAAAAGGAAAGCTGGAAGTATAAAAATGCATAGATCAAGCATGCTCAAAGTATGTAAATGTGCGTAAAAACATGCATAAAAGAGTATATAATCTACGCACATCACACCCCCAGACTTAAACCTTTGCTTGTCCTCAAGCAAAATGTTGTAGTCTAAATTCATATGTTCTATAACACATTCATAAAACCTAGTGCACTTTCCTAACTCTATCAAAAAGTTTCATTAACAAGCGTGATCATGGAAACAAGTAAAGTATGGTTCAAGCATAAGAATCTTGTGCACAGTGTAAAAGTAACTCAACACCCTTCAAGTCTCTATCCATGTCCTAGTCAAGTCGTCATCAAATTTGAATTCCTAATGTTTCCAGTGAAAGACAAGTAACCAGTGATAGACACTTACTCACCATTCACTTGGTTCATATTTCTCAACTAACCCAAGGTCTCAAAGGTGTGCTCAATCTCAAGGGAAGTTAGGCAGTCATTTCCCCAGTAACCTAACTCGGTCTCAAAGGGGTGACTTGCTAGATTCCACTCATGACAACTGGTTTTTATATCCCTTATTTTTTTTTTCTTCTTTTTTTTTTTATAAGTGTTTGCATTGTGCAAAACTTATTCACAAATGTACTTTTAGCACACATGTTGGGATATTTTGATTTTTCCAAATGAGCTTTAATGATTTGAGCCTCATCCAGTAACCAAAATGAAAGTTGAGAAATCACCATGGAAACTATAAGGCCCGAAAATTCTCAAAACTGTTTTAGAAATATAGTAGGATTTTTCTGGAATTTTTAGATATTTTTCTGGAATTTTCCGAGTAGCGGAAGTAGCAAAAATAATTAGAAAACGAAAACGGCCTTAGCGGGAATTGAACCCGAGACCTATGACTTAAGGATAATGTTAGTAACCAGTTGAACCCAGCAGGGCCGTGCTGAAAGAGAAGGGAAACAATTATATTTATATTTAAGTTGGGCCTAGTTACCCACTTAATATAAATTAAGAACTTAAGTTGGTTTGGTTTAAGTTTTGGTTCGGCAACTCTCCCTCTCCAAAAACCCTCACGCCGACGCCAACCCTCTTCCCTCTCCTTCCATTCTGCGCCAACACCCAAACAACACTAGGGTTCCATCCCTAGGGTCCCAAGGTCACTTTCCGGCGACGATTTCAGCACAAGGACGTTCCCCTCCACGAGTAGAACACGTGGACGTGAGCGAATCGTCGAGAAGTCGTCTCCACCGGAATTTCTAGCGATTAGATTTGTAAGATATCTAGCACACGAGGTAAGAAACCCCTCACCTGCAGTATAATTGCTCTCGCTTGTTAGTTTTGGCGTTAGTTCAGTAGTTCTACAGTTTTCAGTTTTAGGGTGTGCTTTTGGTGCACACCAAGCATTCGGTAGAATGCCCAGTTCAGAAGGATGCACCAGTAGGCGTCCTAACAACATGTAAAATGTATTAGAAACATTTATTCAGCTTATTATCAGTTATTACAGCTGTATGGATCAGATATCCATTGGGGTGGGCTCCCACAGTAGCCTCTAGGTTCAGATAACCTAGCTCTAGGTTCAGATAACCTAGAACAGCAAAGTAAAATAAAACAGTATTCAGTATTTTACTTTTATTCAGTTGGCACTGTACTTGGATCAGATATCCATGGGCTGGACTCCCACAGTCGTCCCTAGGTTCAGATAACCTAGTAACCCTGCTGGATTCGGAACTTGCAATCCCGGGTCTCGTAGGGATGCGCGCACAGTAAGTACAGTTGCCAGGGCCCCAGCAGCATGTTTAGTATTTTCATCTATTATTATATATAGTTTTTCCAAATATGAAATCAGTGATGGAAACACTAACTTAGTTTCAGTTTTAGTTAATTATCTCAGTTAAGTTTCATGATTTGAGTTCATGACCAGTTAGATGTATATGCATGACCAGTTCAGTATTTATGCTTAGTTTCAGATACCGTATGCTATGCTCAGCTTGTTTGTATGCCATGATCAGTTCAGTACATGTTTGTATGCCATGCCATGTTGCCATGCTCAGTTAAGTTTTCAAACAACATGTTTAAAAACCATAATCGCATCGTTGCATGTTTTTGTGAGGTAGATGGTTTCTTACTAAGCTTCTTAGCTTACAGATGCTACTTTTCTTATACTGCAGATACCGGTAAAAGAAAAGTGGACTAGCGGAGGCTGGAGGACGATGCTACGATGATGTGTGTGTGCAAGGGGTCTGGAATAAAGATCCTTGGGATCTATACGCTTTTATTTCAGTTTTAGTACTTACATGCCTAGTTTTATGACTTAGTTTTGTTACTAGGTGTTACAGCTTAGTAAACTATGTCTTGTTTAGTTTATCATGTTTAGAATGTTAGTATTTACCTGCTAGAGTGTTTTCATGTATCTAGAACTTGTGTATGCGATTTTTGGCACGAATCAGTGCTGGAAATCAGAAATTCTGATTTGGTTTCAGACTATCAGAACCTGGATCGGTCAGCAGACCGATCCAGTGCTTTTCCTTCTCCTGGATCGGTCAGCCGACCGATCCAGATGGATAGAGTAGCTTACTGTATCTCCCAGGATCGGTCAGCCGATCGATCCCTCCGCGAACAGAGAGTTCGGGACGAATTCAGCAGTCACTGATCGGTCGGCCGACCGATCAGTGAGCAGCTGGATCGGTCGGCAGACCGATCCAGCCAGTGTTCGCGTGGGTGCAAGTGGATCGTTCCACGGACCGATCCAAAGCTCCAGTTTCACCTCCCCGGCATAGCTATGAATACCTAGAAGGTAGTTGGATTTGAAATCTCACTCTCACAGAGTTAACAGAGGCAACTACAATAGTTTAGTAAAATTTTATTTTACCCAGTTTCCGCACAGTACAGCACAGTAGTTTCAGTAGTTAATGTAGTGATCCGGCTCACAGCTTAGTACTCAGGAGTTGGGTCGTTACAGAGTGGTATCAGAGCAAGTTCCTTACTTCCTACACACACATCAACATTGTGCCTACAGCTTCCAAGTAAGAACATCTCTCACTCAGTTTTGTTTTCAGCTTTCATATCAGTTATATGTGCTTCCATGTTTGCTCTCATGTTGGTAGTTAATTAATTCATGTTTACAGTGATAGCATTTAACATGTTACCAGTAGTTAACAATAACATGATAGCCTAGTTATATATATGTGTTCTCTGCTATTTAGAAAATGGTACGAGGACGTCCAGGTAAGAAAGCATCAGCGGCTGAGCCCCAGCATGAGGCAGACAGTTCAGTGCCTCCCCCAGACCTTACAGCACTAGTGGCTCAGCTACAGCAGTAGTTAGCTGAACAGCAGCAGGAGATAGCCTCCTTAAAGGCTAACCAGCAGACTACTCCCCCAGTCACTCCAGTATCGAACCTCACGACTCCAGTAATCACAGAGGTTGTACCAGCTCAGCCTGCAGTACCAGTCCCAGTAGCCCCAGTAGCAGGGGCTAAGAGAGAAGCTTACCTTATCCAGTGGCAGAGAATTAAGCCCGAGAACTTCTCAGGCACCAGCGAACCATGGGATGCTCAGGCATGGTTTAAAACACTGGAAAGCACAATGGAGCTTCTGGACTGGCCAGAGCACGAAAAGGTGAAGTGTGCGTCCTTCTGTTTAACAGGAGACACACGCATGTGGTGGGAGCGGATTAAATCGAAGTGGCCAGTAAATCAGATGACATGGGCCAACTTCGAGAAAGAATTCTTCGAGGAATTCTTTCACATACAAGTCACGAACCGACACTATGACGAGTTTACAGAATTTCGTCAGGGCAACCTATCAGTTCAGGAAGCCGTGAAGAAATTCAACAGGTTGGCCCGTCTGTGTCCAGAACTAGTCAGCACAGAGAAGGAACGAGTACGGTTGATGCTGAAGATGCTCAGACCAGAGATCGCAATGAATGTGGCTGGTGGCGTTCATAGGCCACAAACCACAGAGGAGCTAGTGAGTAGTGCTCTGATCACCGAGCACTATCAGCACAGCATCACCCAGCAGAAGCAGGTTTCCACAGAGCCCAAGGGACAAGCTGGCCCAGGTACTCAGCAGAAACAACAGGGACATAGCTCCAACTGGAAGGGGAAACACAAGGCAAGCAGTGACCCAAAAGGAGGACCAGCTGGAAAACATTCCAGACATCCCAAGTGTACTACTTGTGGGAAACATCATCCAGGAGTTTACCGCAAGGGTACGCGAGGTTGTTTTGAATGTGGACAGGAAGGGCACATGGCTAAGCAGTGCCCGAACAAGAACAGTCTTCCCCAGCCTCAGCCGATACAGTATGGAGCTCAGCCAGCGCAGCTACAACAGATGTATGCTGCCTTAGATGGTCCACAGATCAGTCAGGGCAGACTAGAAGCCCCCACAGCTATCACGAATGCCAGGATTTTCTCACTGACCAGAGAGGACGTAGCAAATGCCTCGACAGTTGTCACAGGTCAGATCAGTATTTTACAGCATAATGCAACTGTCTTATTCGATACTGGGGCAACCCACTCTTATGTATCCAGGGCATTTGCCGATAAATTAGCAACACCTCCAGAGGTACTCAATAGTCAGTTTCTGACAACACTACCCTCAGGGGACATTATAGCATCTACGCACTGGCTCAGAGCAGTGCCAGTCATTATAGCAGACAGAGAACTTTTTGGTGATCTGATAGTGCTAGAAATGACTGACTACGATGTCATCCTTGGAATGGATTTTCTGATCAGATACGGCGCTTCTATAGAGTGCCGTAAACAGAAGGTCATATTCCAACCTGAAGCAGGAGTACAGTTTGAGTACATAGGAAAACCAAAGGGAAAAGCCAGGAAGTTTCTCTCAGCATTGAAAGCACAGCAGCTATTGGATTCAGGATGCATGGGATTTTTAGCAAATGTAGTCAACACCAACCAGGATAAGAACCAACAGCTATCAGAGGTTCGAGTCGTTTGTGACTACCCAGCAGTCTTTCCTGAAGAGCTACCAGGCTTAGCACCAGACAGGGAGATTGAATTTGAGATAGAGCTCATTCCCGGCACAAATCCAATTTCCAAGGCACCGTACCGCATGGCTCCAGCAGAACTGAAGGAACTTCAGGAGCAATTACAGGAGCTTCTTGACAAGGGTTTCATACGCCCTAGTCACTCACCATGGGGAGCACCTGTGTTGTTCGTGAAGAAGAAGGATGGAAGCATGCACCTATGCATAGACTACCGTGCCTTGAACCAAGTCACAATTAAAAACAGGTACCCTCTCCCCAGGATAGATGACCTGTTTGACCAGCTAAAGGGAGCCACAGTGTTCTCTAAAATTGACCTCAGATCAGGATATCACCAGGTTAGAGTCAAGAAAGGTGATATACCTAAAACAACTTTCAAGACCAGATATGGACATTATGAGTTCGTAGTCATGCCTTTCGGCATGACAAATGCTCCAGCTACTTTCATGGACCTCATGAACAGAGTATTCAGAGAATACTTAGACAAGTTTGTCATCGTGTTCATCGATGACATTCTTATCTATTCAGGCACTCAGGAGGACCATGCAGAGCATCTGAAGACAGTTTTGCAGATCCTTCAGCAGAACCAGCTGTACGCCAAATTCACGAAATGTGAATTTTGGCTTGACCAGGTAGCCTTTCTAGGCCACATCATCTCCAAGGATGGTGTTATGGTAGATCCCTGCAAGATAGAAAGAAGTAATCTGAAGAGACCCAGAACGCCAAAGGAAATCAAGCTTTCGGGATTAGCAGCTACTACAGAAATTCAGAGGACTTCTCCGGATAGCCTCCTCACCGATGGCTCTCACCAGAAGAACAAAAATTTCAAAGGATGAGGATCATGAGAATTTCAAATAACTAAAAGCGGAGATTGACCAAAGGTTCCTATTTTAGCTATACGAAAACACATGCAATCGACATCTACAATGACGCCTCTAAATTGGGATTAAGAGAGATGATGCAAGAGGCAAGGTGATCGCCTATGCCTCCAGACAACTCAAGGATTATGAGAGGAACTATCCTACACACGACCTTGAGCTTGCAGCAGTGGTGTTCGCTCTCAAGATTTGGAGACATTATTTGTACGGAGCTCAGTGTAGAGTGTATACAGATCATCAAAGTCTGAAGTATTTCTTTACTCAGAAGGATCTAAATATGCGACAACGCAGATGGTTAGAGCTGGTCAAGGATTATGACATAGATATCCTCTACCATCCAGGGAAAGCTAATAAGGTAGCAGACGCACTCAGCAGGAAGTCCAGTGCTACCTTATTATCTTTAGCAGCTATGTCACCACCCCTAAGGAAGGAGATTATAGCTTTTAGTCTCGAGCTTATAGTCGGGCAGCTTTCCACTATGTCCTTAGCATCTACCTTGCTTGATGATATCCAGACAGCTCAGGAGCAGGATCCTGAAATCTAGAAAATCAAGCAAGGGTTAGCAGAATCGAAAGTGGAGAGTTCAGAGTGTCCGATAGTGGGGTATTATATTTTGGTGACAGACTATGCGTTCCGGATCAGGAAGAACTACGGAGGAAGATTCTAGACGAGGCTCACAGGACTCCTTATGCGATGCATCCTGGTTCCACCAAAATGTACCAAGACCTGAAGAAACGATTTTGGTGGCCTGGATGAAGCGAGATATCGCCAGATACGCCAGCATCTGCCTAACCTGTCAGAGGGTTAAGGCGTAACATCAGCGACCAGGAGGAGTTCTGCAGCCCATTCAGATCCCAGAATGGAAGTGGGAGGATATTTCCATGGACTTCATAGTGGGATTACCCAGAACCACGAATGGTTTTGATGCCATCTGGGTAATAGTCGACAGGTTGACTAAATCAGCCCACTTCTTAGCTATGAGAATATCCTATTCCATGGAGCAGCTAGCTCAGTTGTATCTCAAGGAGATTGTCAGGCTGCATGGAGTCCCACGAACCATTATATCAGACAGAGACAGCAGATTTACATCACACTTCTGGAAGTGTGTACAGACAGCTATGGGCACCCAGTTAAAATTCAGCACAGCCTTCCATCCTCAGATAGATGGTCAGACGGAGCGAGTAAATCAGGTACTCGAAGATATGCCCCGGGCTTGTGCCCTAGATTTCAAGGGAAGTTGGTGCAAATATCTGAGTCTAGCAGAATTTGCATACAACAACAGTTATCAGGCCACTATCGGCATGGCACCTTATGAGGCACTCTATGGGCGGAGGTGCAGATCACCAATCTGCTGGTATGAGAGTGGTGAACAGAAGGAACTAGAGCTTCAGACAGATCTAGTAGCAGATACCACAGCAGCCATACAGCAGATTCGCCAGAGGATAGAGACAGCACAGAGCCGTCAGAAGAGCTATGCTGATACACGACGCAGACCCCTAGAGTTTTCAGTTGGGGATACAGTTTTCCTCAGGGTAGCTCCCATGAAGGGAGTCATGCGTTTTGGGAAGAAGGGCAAGCTGGCTCCCAGATATGTGGGACCATACCTTATCACGAAGAGAGTGGGCAAGGTAGCATATGAGCTAGAGCTACCTCAGGAGATGTCAGCTGTCCACAACGTATTTCATGTCTCCATGCTGAAGAAGCATATTCCAGACGCCACCCAGGTGATTGAGCCCCAGTTGGTATAGGTCCGTGATGATCTCAGCTATGACAGTCGGCCTATTCAGATAATAGACCGAGCAGTAAAGAAATTATGGAACAAGGAAGTACCATTAGTCAAAGTCAGCTGGCAAAATCACATAGCAGCAGAGGCGACTTGGGAGACAGAGGCCAGCATGAGACAAAAGTACCCAGAATTGTTTTAAGTTCGAGGACGAACTTTTTATAAGGTATGGGGGATTGTAAGGCCTGAAAATTCTCAAAACTATTTTAGAAATATAGTAGGATTTTTCTGGAATTTTTAGATATTTTTCCAGAATTTTTCGAGTAGCGGAAGTAGCAAAAATAATTAGAAAACGAAAACGGCCTTAGCGAGAATTGAACCCGACACCTATGGCTTAAGGATAATGTTAGTAACCAGTTGAACCCAGCAGGGCCGTGCTGAAAGAGAAGGGAAACATTTATATTTATATTTAAGTTGGGCCTAGTTACCCACTTAATATAAATTAAGAAGTTAAGTTGGTTTGGTTTAAGTTTTGGTTCGGCAACTCTCCCTCTCCAAAAACCCTCACGCCGACGCCAACCCTCTTCCCTCTCCTTCTCTCGGCGCCAACGCCCAAACAACACTAGGGTTCCATCCCTAGGGTCCCAAGGTCACTTTCCGGCGACGATTTCAGCACAAGGACGTTCCCCTCCGCGAGTAGAACACGTGGACGCGAGCGAATCGTCGAGAAGTCGTCTCCACCGGAATTTCTAGCGATTAGATTTGTAAGAAATCTAGCACACAAGGTAAGAAACCCCTCACCTGCAATATAATTGCTCTCGCTTGTTAGTTTTAGCGTTAGTTCAGTAGTTCTACAGTTTTCAGTTTTAGGGTGTGCTTTTGGTGCACACCAAGCATTCGGTAGAATGCCCAGTTCAGAAGGATGCACCAGTAGGCGTCCTAACAACATGTAAAATGTATTAGAAACATTTATTAAGCTTATTATCATTTATTACAGCTGTATGGATCAGATATCCATTGGGGTGGGCTCCCACAGTAGCCTCTAGGTTCAGATAACCTAGCTCTAGGTTCAGATAACCTAGAACAGCAAAGTAAAATAAAACAGTATTCAGTATTTTACTTTTATTCAGTTGGCACTGTACTTGGATCAGATATCCATGGGTTGGACTCCCACAGTCGTCCCTAGGTTCAGATAACCTAGCAACCCCGCTGGATTCGGAACTTGCAATCCCGGGTCTCGTAGGGATGCGCGCACAGTAAGTACAGTTGCCAGGGCCCCAGCAGCATGTTTAGTATTTTCATCTATTATTATATATAGTTTTTCCAAATATGAAATCAGTGATGGAAACACTAACTTAGTTTCAGTTTTAGTTAATTATCTCAGTTAAGTTTCATGATTTGAGTTCATGACCAGTTAGATGTATATGCATGACCAGTTCAGTATTTATGCTTAGTTTCAGATACCGTATGCTATGCTCAGCTTGTTTGTATGCCATGATCAGTTCAGTACATGTTTGTATGCCATGCCATGTTGCCATGCTCAGTTAAGTTTTCAAACAACATGTTTAAAAACCATAATCGCATCGTTGCATGTTTTTGTGAGGTAGATGGTTTCTTACTAAGATTCTTAGCTTACAGATGCTACTTTTCTTATACTACAGATACCGGTAAAAGAAAAGTGGACTAGCGGAGGCTGGAGGACGATGCTATGATGATGTGTGTGTGCAAGGGGTCTGGAATAAAGATCCTTGGGATCTATACGCTTTTATTTCAGTTTTAGTACTTAACATGCCTAGTTTTATGACTTAGTTTTGTTACTAGGTGTTACAGCTTAGTAAACTATGTCTTGTTTAGTT
Organism: Zingiber officinale; assembly: GCF_018446385.1. Classification (NCBI taxonomy): domain Eukaryota; kingdom Viridiplantae; phylum Streptophyta; class Magnoliopsida; order Zingiberales; family Zingiberaceae; genus Zingiber; species Zingiber officinale. The sequence continues at coordinate 32,843,333 of NC_055999.1, read as the reverse complement.
TATCATGTTTAGAATGTTAGTATTTACATGCTGGAGTGTTTTTCATGTATCTAGAACTTTTGTATGCGATTTTTGGCATGAATCAGTGCTGGAAATCAGAAATTCTGATTTCGTATCAGACTATCAGAACCTGGATCGGTCAGCAGACCGATCCAGTGCTTTTCCTTCTCCTGGATCGGTCAGCCGACCGATCCAGATGGATACAGTAGCTTACTGTATCTCCCAGGATCGGTCAGCCGATCGATCCCTCCGCGAACAGAGAGTTTGGGACGAATTCAGCAGTCACTGATCGGTCGGCCGACCGATCAGTGAGCCACTGATCGGTCTCACCGACCGATCAGTGAGCAGCTGGATCGGTCGGCAGACCGATCCAGCCAGTGTTCGCGTGGGTGCAAGTGGATCGTTCCACGGACCGATCCAAAGCTCCAGTTTCACCTCCCCGGCATAGCTATGAATACCTAGAAGGTAGTTGGATATGAAATCTCACTCTCACAGAGTTAACAGAGGCAACTACAATAGTTTAGTAAAATTTTATTTTACCCAGTTTCCGCACAGTACAACACAGTAGTTTCAGTAGTTAATGTAGTGATCCGGCTCACAGCTTAGTACTCAGGAGTTGGGTCGTTACAGAAACCAAGTACTAAGCAAACAAGATGAATCATGACTATTTCAATGACATCAACTATTCAAGCATCAAGCGCAAGTGTAGTGAAGATAAAATCCTTAAGGTTGAACCAAAACTAAAACTCATCACCATAAGATTCTTAGCTTATTAATGCTTCCCAAGATAGAAAAAAGAACTACACAAAGTTTACTACTAGCATCATTCGAACATCATGAATCAAGACAATAATCATGCTAACATTTCACTTGAATCCAAGAAAGCATATAAGTGAAGATTTGATGTTCTCAAAATTTTTTTTCCATGATTATTTCAAAAACAAGCAAAATAAAACTAAACAGTACATGACACTCCCCCAGACTTAAACTTTTCATCGTCCCGATGAAATCAATATGGTGGAGGAGGTGGAAAATCAGGGAAGAAAAATGCAAAATATATTACAAACCATTTAACTTCGTTTCTGAAAAGATTATGATACTCAAACAATTTATCAATATCATCCTGCACAAATCTCATAAAACCTCTAAGATCTTCATGAAATTCCATTTTAGCCTTATAAGCATTCATCATTTGAGAAATCTTATCACACAATTCTCTCTCACTCTTAAAACAATCTTGTAGCTTTTTAAATAGTTCCTCCTCCATAAGCTTCTTATTCTCAAGAAATTCATTAGTTGAATCTAAATCACTATGAATTTTCTTTAAAGCAGAATTAAGTTCTTGAAACATAAAACTATGAATCTCTTGGTTACCCTTAGAAACATTTCTTGGAGTAAAAGATGACAAAGCTCTAGATTGTTGCCTAGCTAACTTTAAACACCAATTCTCTTTATTATGAATTGTAGTAAAATCATGATTGGGCAATTTTAAAGGGAAATCATTTTTAATGAATAAACTAAATCCATGCTCTTCATGCTTAATCATTTTCATTGCTAAACATGAATTCAAATCCAATGTACAAGAACTTTCCACCACCTCTAATTCACTCAAATCACATCCTAATACTAAGGCCAATTGAGTAAGTAATCCCCCTAAAATAATAGGTGTGGTAGAATTCGATTTCCCTAATTTTTCCAAATGTCTAAGAAAGAAATAACCAGAATTAATTTGAACATTTTCGACCATTGCCCACAAACAATACAAATCTATAAGTCTTACTGATCCCTCTTTGTCCTCCCTTCCAAATATAGTGTTTTTCATGAATAAGTAAGCATATTTAAAAATGTATCGCCCGCCCTCCCTGCTACCCTAAGGGACGGGGCTACGATACTCTACGTATAAATTTTTATTTTTAAAACAGCGGAAGACTTAAAATAATTTTCATAGTTTTAATAAAAACTTTTCTTTTAAATTTCTTTTGAACTATACTATCACATGGCATCAAAATCATAACATCAAATCCAGTGGAACCATAATGTCAAGCCACACATGTTTAGGTATCACAAGTCATAAAATACCAATGCATAGTTCTTTAAAGAAACTTTAAGCAGGTTCTTATTTATTTGGTTGCCTAGCCACTGCTACACACATCTTCGTTGCCCCTCCTGCTGCTCCTCTAACTCATCCAGCTTTTTCCTTTATCTGTGGTACAAGGAAAGTAAGCTATGAGCACTCATGGCTCAGTAAGTTCCTTTCCTACTCACTAAAACCAACAATCAGCACATAATCAAGAATGCATCAACAAGTCATAATCTCAACAAATCATGGCATAACATTGCATTCTATTCAAGCATATCATGCATCATAATATAATCACAACTAGTCATAGCATATCAAGCATCACCATGGCCGAAACATATACATAGTGCATTGCATAAAACATAGCTAGACACGGCATAACAAACAAGTATTATGGTATATCAAAGCATGGCCGAAACATGTATATCAAAGCATCATACTATGGCCGAAACATGTACATCAAGGCATCATCATATCTATGGCCGAAATCTATATATCAAGCATCAACATATCCATGGCCGAAACATGTCTATAAGGTATAGCATGAACATAACATTATCATACCTTATCATGGCATATCATAATCAAGAGCATAGCATGAAACATAGCATAATCATAAGGTGTATGCAATATGATTTTGGAAAACATGTATCCGAAAAACATGTGTATGTCTCATGATCTTTAAAACCATTTTCTTTTACATATATACTTGAAAGTAATCTCAACATAAGGGGGATCCCGGCTATGTACCACTTACATATTGCGCGCAACCTTGTAGGTCCAAGGTAGCAAGTCTTGAACCCTACGAGGCAAACATACTAGGCCCTTAGTCCTAGGGGCACTTAGGAGCCCATCCCTAACGAGGTCTTTAGTCCCCGGGGCGCTTATGGAGCCCACCCTTGGTACAAGCCACTCATAAAGTAAAGTGCATGTCATACATATCATGTATCATAAAAACATGCATCACTTAGGCACACATCATATCATAAAGGTATGCATCACTTAGGCATACATCATGTCATAAAAGTATGCATCACTTAGGCATACATCATATCATAAAAGTATGCATCACTTAGGCATACATCATGTCATAAAAGTATGCATCACTTAGGCATACATCATATCATAAAGGTATGCATCACTTAGGCATACATCATGTCATAAAGGTATGCATCACTTAGGCATACATCTCATCATAAAGGCATGCATCACTTAGGCATACATCATGTCATAACAATATGCATCACTTAGGCATAGATCATAAAAGCATGCATATCTTAAGCATAAAGCATATCATCAAGCATGCATGATTTAACCACATAGCATATCATGAAAGCATGCATATTTTAAGCACTAAACATAGCATTAAAGCATGCATAATTTAGCCACATATCATAACATAAGCATGCATATTTTTAGCACAAAGCATATCATATCATAAAAGCATGCATATCATATCATAAGTCATGAATCACAAGCATACATTTTAAGCATAAGGGTGTATCTTGTGATTATCCTATCATAGGAAACATGGTATCATATTTATCTTGGTTTTAAGCTTCCTAAACCGTTGTGGCCGAAACCCTTTAGAGCTCAATTTAGGTTAAACACAACATCCAAGCATGTGGCACCTAAATTATCATCATAACATTTTCATAGGAAGCATTATAAACATGATTAACTTAGTTTCTAAGTTCCTCAAGTCCCTAATTTTCATATGGCCGAAACCTTAAGGTGTGAAACAACGTTCCATATGACATAAAAGTATGGACAACTTTAAATCATATTTATAACATTTTTACCAAGGAACAAGGTAAACACATTTGACACATTTGAATTAGTTCCTAAGTTCTTTAAGCCCTTAACATATGTCATGGCCGAAATTTAACAAGTTCTCATTAGGGCTACAAACAAGCATACAAGCATGTGAACTTGGACTAACATTATGTATAAATTCATACAAGGCATCATACAATAGTTATGGCCGAAACATACCCTAGCATCATTTTAGGTCATAAAACAACATATAGCAATTGCACCTTGGCTTTCTACTTATCATATTTCATGTAGAGTGACATGAGCATATTTAATTTAAGTCCTAGGGTTTCTAGGGCATCTATTCCTTCATGACCGAAACATTCAAGGGTTCATTTAGGTCATGGAAAAATTATACAAGCATGTGAAACAATCAACACATTATCCTATTTTCATAAGAAGTACTTTTAACACATTTGGTTTCATTTCTAAGGCCTCTAGGTCTTTTAAACCCTACTTGGCCGAAACTCACAGAATATAAACTTGCTTCAAATAGCCTAAAAGCATGAGAATTTATACAAGTTTCATAGCATGTATAAGGACAAGCATAATGAGTATACATATGAATTGTGTCTTAGGCTTTCTAGGTTTCTTTTTCTTTTATTTTTTCTCATGGACGAAACCTACCATTCCTTAGCTAGGTTTTTAAGTGGCCTAAAGCATGAAAAACCTATGTAAGTTTCATGGCAGAAGTTACTAAGAAACATATATACAATTTGGTTCATGAATAAGCTAGGACCCCTTGTGGTCATACATATTATATGTCATGCAACTAATTTTTCTACACCCTAATTAAGCATGAGGGCATTAAACAACTTTCATATCTAAATAGCACAGAGGTCTTGAGCATATTAAAATTTTGTTTAAGCTTTTCTAAGCTATCCATCTCATCATGGCCGAAAAACCCTAAGAAGGAGTTCATGAAATTCTAGCAATATTCAAGCATACAAATCCTTTAAGATCTTTGTATTCTATCACATGAGCATGGTTATTTAAATTTAAAGGTCTTCCTAACCCTAAACCCTTTCTTGACCGAATCATATGAGTGGGTTTTATTTTAGTTTCAAATATCTTCTAAGGAAGAAAACTAATACATGATCCTTAATATTTCATAGGGAGACCCTTGTACTAGTTGGGTAAAACAATAAATTTCCCTAGCCTCTTAAGAATATTTTTGGCCAAAATTCTAGGGTTCAGTACTCCTCTGATCAAGCATTATATAGGTATAAAATCATGAAGAAGAGCCCCCTTTCATAGCATAGAAAAACCTATCATGTAGTGAAGACTAGTTTAAACACCATTAGATTTTGAAAGCTCTTCTTGGCCGAATTTTCTCAAACTTGTTTCTAGGTTTTAAAATCTTCATAAAAATCTGAAAAGCACATAAAAGCCTTGTACCACAGGTGAGGGGAAGCTTACATCCTTTTTCGCTTGTGGATCTAAGGTATGAAGAAGAAGAAGTAGCCTCTTCTTCTAGTTCCTTTCCCTTGATTCCTTTGCTAAGTCCTCCTTGTATCTTAGGCTTTCTTAGGGAAAAATTTGGCTTTGGGGCTGAAGATGGAGGAGAGGGGACTGTGGTGTTCTCGGTGAGGGAGAGGATGAATGAAAGAAAATGAGAGAAAAATAGTTTTCTCTTTTCTTGCTCCCTTTTATGTTAAGTGGGAAGAGGTAGCAAACTTAGTTTTTGCTTTCCTTCTCCCTTAGCCCTTTTTTTTCTATTTTATTTTTTTATTTTTATTTGTTTATTTATCCTCATCATTCATGGTGAAATAAGGGGGATTGAATCCCCTTAATTCCTCTTTAAACATTTCGGCAAAACCAAAGAGGAAGAAGGAGAGAAAGGGAGGAAGACAAATTGCCTTTCTCTTGCTCCTTTCTTGTTTTCTTTTGGCTAGCTTTTACTCTTACCTTTATCATGAGTTTCCCTCCTTTGTTATCAACATATTATTCCTATCCCAACTGGTTATTATCCATTAATTCTATGAAATATAATATAAGAGGTTCAAGGTTCAATCCTTGACCTCTCCCTATTTTTATTTCATTTTATTTCTTTTTGCTTCAACTCACTTCCTATTATTTTTTATAAGGAAAAATCCCACATTCATATATTTATCTTACAAGCTTAGTGGGTATTACAGTACCCCGTACCTTATAAAAAGTTCGTCCTCGAACTTTAAAATAGCTCCGGGTACTTTTGTTTCATATCGTCCTCGCATTCCCAGGTGGCTTCTTCGAATCGTTGATTCTGCCACAAGACCTTTACTAAGGGTATTTCTTTGTTCCTTAACCTCTTTATTTCTCGGTCCAGAATCTGGATGGGTTTACTTTCGTAACTCAGGTCTTCCTGCACCTGTGCCGACTGAGGCTCAATCACTTGATCTGTGCTGGGAGTACATTTCTTGAGCATCGATACATGGAACACATTGTGAATGGCTGCCATGTCTGGAGGTAGTTCTAGTCTGTATGCGACTTGGCCCACTCTTTCTACAATCCGATACGGTCCTACATATCGTGGGCTTAACTTGCTCCTCTTTCCGAACCTCATTATCCCTTTCATGGGGGATACTTTAAGGAATACCAAATCTCCGATGTTGAATTCTAGCGGCCTACGCCGTTTATCGGCGTAATTCTTCTGCCGACTCTGAGCAGTTTCTATTCGTTGACGGATCTTTTGTATAGCTCGGGTGGTGTCATCAATAAGTTTCGTTCGGAACCCCATTTCCTTCTTTTCACCACTTTCTCACCAGCATATAGGAGACCTACACTTCCTCCCATATAGAGCTTCGTAAGGTGCCATTCCAATAGTAGCTTGGTAGCTATTATTGTAGGCGAATTCTGCCAGGTATAAATATCGGCACCAGCTCCCCTTGAAGTCCAGGGCACAAGCTCTTAACATATCTTCCAATATTTGATTTACTCTTTCAGTCTGCCCATCAGTCTGTGGGTGGAAGGCTGTGCTAAACAACAACTTCGTGCCGAGGGCCTTCTGAACGCACTCCCAAAAGTGCGAGACAAAACGTCCGTCTCTATCAGAAATAATGGTCTTAGGGATACCATGTAATCTGACGATTTCCTTAACATATAGTTGCGCTAGTTGTTCAGTTGAATAAGTCATCTTAATCGCCAAAAAGTGTGCAGACTTTGTCAGTCTGTCCACGATCACCCATATAGCATCATACCCATTTGTCGTCTTGGGTAGACCTGAAATGAAATCCATGGAGATTTCTTCCCATTTCCATTCTAGAATTTGGACAGGTTGTAATAATCCACCGGGTCTCTGGTGTTCAGCTTTTACCCTTTGGCACGTCAGACAAGTACTGACGTACTGAGCCACTTCTCTTTTCATACCGGACCACACATATTTCTTTTTCAGGTCCTGGTACATCTTAGTGGAACCCGGGTGCATTGCATAAGGCGTTGTATAGGCTTCTTCCAGTATCTTCTTTCGCATCTCTGGATCCTCCGGAATACATAATCGATCCCTGAGGTATAATATTCCATCGTCTGCGATACGGAACCCGTCATTCTTTCCTTCTGTGGTCTCTTGTTTAATTCTTTGAAGGCTCGGGTCCCTGGTTTGCTTCTCTAACATGTTCCCAAATAACGTTGGTGTTATGGTGAGGGTAGAGAGTCGTCCGGACATGGTTTCAACTAATGGATACGAATCATGTTTCAGTTTCTTGATGGATTCCCTCATCAGTTTGCTTTTAGCATTGAATAAAAATTCTAGCATACTGACTGAAATTAAATAACTGACCTGTGACGATAGTAGAGGCGTTCGCCACGTCATCTTGAGCGAGAGAGTAGTCTCTGGCATTGGTCATAGTGGGAGGGGCCTCCAATCTTCCTTGGCTGATTGAAGTCCCTTCTATGGCAGTATGCATCTGGTGAAGCTGTGCGGGGGCACTCTTGTTCTGGAAGTTCTGCGGAGGTAGTGCCTGAGACTGAGTAGGGCAATTTCTTGCCAAATGACCTTCCCTTCCGCAGTTGTAGCACTTTTTAGTGCTGAGAAGACATACTCCAGAATGCATCTTCCCACATGTGGCACACTGAGGGTACTTGGTCTGCTTATTGGTCGGACCACCTTTTGTTTTATTCCACTGTTTCCTCTTTCCACTTGAGTTTCCTTTCCAGTCAGTTCTGGTATTGTGCGATTTTTGTCCTCCGGTCAGTGCTTGGTTCTTGCCCTTATTCATTGCTTCCTGATAGTGCTCGGTAATTTGGGCGCTGCTGACTAGCTCCTCTGCAGTCTGCGGTCTATTACTCCGCCGGCTACGTTCAGAGCTATCTCAGGTCGGAGCATCTTTAACATCAACCGGACCCTTTCTTTTTCAGTACGAACCAGTTCTGGGCACAATCGAGCTAAGCGGTTGAACCTCTTGACGGCTTCATTGACTGATAGATCACCTTGCCGGAACTCAGTGAACTCGTCATAGTGCTTGTTGGTCACTTAAATATGGAAAAATTCCTCTAAGAACTCTGTCTCAAAATCTGTCCACTGCATTTGGTTTATTTGCCTTTTCGCCTTTACTCTGTCCCACCACATCCGGGCATCTCTGGTAAGACAGAACGACGCGCATTTGACCTTCTCGTGTTTAGGCCAATCCAATAGTTCCATTATGTTCTCCACGGTTTTGAGCCAGGCTTGCGCATCCCATGGTTCACAGTTTCCCGAGAATGCTTCCGGCTTAAGCCTTTGCCACTGAATTAGATAGGCCTCTTGTCGGACCATCGGAGTAGGGGCTGCCGGGGGCACTGGCGCGGCTGTAGGTATAACAGGTAGTGGATTCACCGATGGGGTAACTGGGTTGCCTTGCTGACCCATTAAGGTAGTGATCAGCTGTTGTTGTTCTGCGATCTGATGCTGGAGGTCTGCGACTACCTGCGTCAGATCTGGTGGAGTCACTGTCCCTCCGGTTCGGGCATTGCGTGTCCTAACCATGTTTATCTAAAAGAAATAGACTAGTGTAAGTGGTTATCAATTTTAGCCAATCTAACGTACTGGTTTGTTTCTATCTATTTGTTATGGTATTATTCCTAACCTACCAATATGTACTTCTAATCTAATTTATGACTAAAAGCATAGAATAAAGCATCAAATATAAGCAAATAAAAACATGAATCTAAAGCATGAACAACATAAGGAAAAATAAGGAATATAATGACAAACAATGTAACATAAGGAAATAAAGCATAAGCAATGTAGTAAAGAAAATAAAGCATAGGCAATATAACAAGAAAGAAAATAAAATAGAGCATAAGTCGTATAATCATGAAAATTAAGCATAAACATGTAACAAGAAAATTAAACATAAGCATATAACAAATAAATTTAACATAAACATTCTTACTTGGAGCGGCAGGTAGGAGGCTTGATGTGTGTGTAGTGAGCTGGCAATAAACTTTGGCTCTGATACCAACCTGTATCGCCCGCCCTCCCTGCTACCCTAAGGGACGGGGCTACGATACTCTACGTATCAATTTTTCTTTTTAAAACAGCGGAAGACTTAAAATAATTTTCATAGTTTTAATAAAAACTTTTCTTTTAAATTTCTTTTGAACTATACTATCACATGGCATCAAAATCATAACATCAAATCCAGTGGAACCATAATGTCAAGCCACACATGTTTAGGTATCACAAGTCATAAAATACCAATGCATAGTTCTTTAAAGAAACTTTAAGCAGGTTCTTATTTATTTGGTTGCCTAGCCACTGCCACACACATCTTCGTTGCCCCTCCTGCTGCTCCTCTAACTCATCCAACTTTTTCCTTTATCTGTGATACAAGGAAAGTAAGTTATGAGCACTCATGGCTCAGTAAGTTCCTTTCCTACTCACTAAAATCAACAATCAGCACATAATCAAGAATGCATCAACAAGTCATAATCTCAACTAATCATGGCATAACATAGCATTCTATTCAAGCATATCATGCATCATAATATAATCACAACTAGTCATAGCATATCAAGCATCACCATGGCCGAAACATATACATAGTGCATTGCATAAAACATAGCTAGACATGGCATAACAAACAAGTATTATGGTATATCAAAGCATGGCCGAAACATGTATATCAAAGCATCATACTATGGCCGAAACATGTACATCAAGGCATCATCATATCTATGGCCGAAATCTATATATCAAGCATCAACATATCCATGACCGAAACATGTCTATAAGGTATAGCATGAACATAACATTATCATACCTTATCATGGCATATCATAATCAAGAGCATAGCATGAAACATAGCATAATCATAAGGTGTATGCAATATGATTTTGGAAAACATGTATCCGAAAAACATGTGTATGTCTCATGATCTTTAAAACCATTTTCTTTTACATATATACTTGAAAGTAATCTCAACATAAGGGGGATCCCGGCTGTGTACCACTTACATATTGCGCGCAACCTTGTAGGTCCAAGGTAGCAAGTCTTGAACCCTACGAGGCAAACATACTAGGCCCTTAGTCCTAGGGGCACTTAGGAACCCATCCCTAACGAGGTCCTTAGTCCCCGGGGCGCTTATGGAGCCCACCCTTGGTACAAGCCACTCATAAAGCAAAGTACATGTCATACATATCATGTATCATAAAAGCATGCATCACTTAGGCACACATCATATCATAAAGGTATGCATCACTTAGGCATACATCATGTCATAAAAGTATGCATCACTTAGGCATACATCATATCATAAAAGTATGCATCACTTAGGCATACATCATGTCATAAAAGTATGCATCACTTAGGCATACATCATATCATAAAGGTATGCATCACTTAGGCATACATCATGTCATAAAGGTATGCATCACTTAGGCATACATCTCATCATAAAGGCATGCATCACTTAGGCATACATCATGTCATAACAATATGCATCACTTAGGCATAGATCATAAAAGCATGCATATCTTAAGCATAAAGCATATCATCAAGCATGCATGATTTAACCACATAGCATATCATGAAAGCATGCATATTTTAAGCACTAAACATAGCATTAAAGCATGCATAATTTAGCCACATATCATAACATAAGCATGCATATTTTTAGCACAAAGCATATCATATCATAAAAGAATGCATATCATATCATAAGTCATGAATCACAAGCATACATTTTAAGCATAAGGGTGTATCTTGTGATTATCCTATCATAGGAAACATGGTATCATATTTATCTTGGTTTTAAGCTTCCTAAACCCTTGTGGCTGAAACCCTTTAGAGCTCAATTTAGGTTAAACACAACATCCAAGCATGTGGCACCTAAATTATCATCATAACATTTTCATAGGAAGCATTATAAACATGATTAACTTAGTTTCTAAGTTCCTCAAGTCCCTAATTTTCATATGGACGAAACCTTAAGGTGTGAAACAAGGTTCCATATGACATAAAAGTATGGACAACTTTAAATCATATTTATAACATTTTTACCAAGGAACAAGGTAAACACATTTGACACATTTGAATTAGTTCCTAAGTTCTTTAAGCCCTTAACATATGTCATGGCCGAAATTTAACAAGTTCTCATTAGGGCTACAAACAAGCATACAAGCATGTGGACTTGGACTAACATTATGTATAAATTCATACAAGGCATCATACAATAGTTATGGCCGAAACATACCCTAGCATCATTTTAGGTCATAAAACAACATATAGCAATTGCACCTTGGCTTTCTACTTATCATATTTCATGTAGAGTGACATGAGCATATTTAATTTAAGTCCTAGGGTTTCTAGGGAATCTATTCCTTCATGACCGAAACATTCAAGGGTTCATTTAGGTCATGGAAAAATTATACAAGCATGTGAAACAATCAACACATTATCCTATTTTCATAAGAAGTACTTTTAACACATTTGGTTTCATTTCTAAGGCCTCTAGGTCTTTTAAACCCTACTTGGCCGAAACTCACAGAATATAAACTTGCTTCAAATAGCCTAAAAGCATGAGAATTTATACAAGTTTCATAGCATGTATAAGGACAAGCATAATGAGTATACATATGAATTGTGTCTTAGGCTTTCTAGGTTTCTTTTTCTCTTTTTCTTTTATTTTTTTTCTCATGGCCGAAACCTACCATTCCTTAGCTAGGTTTTTAAGTGGCCTAAAGCATGAAAAACCTATGTAAGTTTCATGGCAAAAGTTACTAAGAAACATATATACAATTTGGTTCATGAATAAGCAAGGACCCCTTGTGGTCATACATATTATATGTCATGCAACTAATTTTTCTACACCCTAATTAAGCATGAGAGCATTAAACAACTTTCATATCTAAATAGCACAGAGGTCTTGAGCATATTAAAATTTTGTTTAAGCTTTTCTAAGCTATCCATCTCATCATGGCCGAAAAACCCTAAGAAGGAGTTCATGAAATTCTAGCAATATTCAAGCATACAAATCCTTTAAGATCTTTGTATTCTATCACATGAGCATGGTTATTTAAATTTAAAGGTCTTCCTAACCCTAAACCCTTTCTTGACCAAATCATATGAGTGGGTTTTCTTTTAGTTTCAAATATCTTCTAAGGAAGAAAACTAATACATGATCCTTAATATTTCATAGGGAGACCCTTGTACTAGTTGGGTAAAATAATAAATTTCCCTAGCCTCTTAAGAATATTTTTGGCTGAAATTCTAGGGTTCATTACTCCTCTGATCAAGCATCATATAGGTATAAAATCATGAAGAAGAACCCCCTTTCATAGCATAGAAAAACCTATCATGTAGTGAAGACTAGTTTAAACACCATTAGATTTTGAAAGCTCTTCTTGGCCGAATTTTCTCAAACTTGTTTCTAGGTTTTAAAATCTTCATAAAAATCCAAAAAGCACATAAAAGCCTTGTACCACAGGTGAGGGGAAGCTTACATCCTTTTTCGCTTGTGGATCTAAGGTATGAAGAAGAAGAAGTAGCCTCTTCTTCTAGTTCCTTTCCCTTGATTCCTTTGCTAAGTCCTCCTTGTATCTTAGGCTTTCTTAGGGAAAAATTTGGCTTTGGGGCTGAAGATGGAGGAGAGGGGACTGTGGTGTTCTCGGTGAGGGAGAGGATGAATGAAAGAAAATGAGAGAAAAATAGTTTTCTCTTTTCTTGCTCCCTTTTATGTTAAGGGGGAAGAGGTAGCAAACTTAGTTTTTGCTTTCCTTCTCCCTTAGCCCTTTTTTTTCTATTTTATTTTATTTATTTTTATTTGTTTATTTATCCTCATCATTCATGGTGAAATAAGGGGGATTGAATCCCCTTAATTCCTCTTTAAACATTTCGGCAAAACCAAAGAGGAAGAAGGAGAGAAAGGGAGGAAGACAAATTGCCTTTCTCTTGCTCCTTTCTTGTTTTCTTTTGGCTAGCTTTTACTCTTACCTTTATCATGAGTTTCCCTCCTTTGTTATCAACATATTATTCCTATCCCAACTGGTTATTACCCATTAATTCTATGAAATATAATATAAGAGGTTCAAGGTTCAATCCTTGACCTCTCCCTATTTTTATTTCATTTTATTTCTTTTTGCTTCAACTCACTTCCTATTATTTTTTCTAAGGAAAAATCCCACATTCATATATTTATCTTACAAGCTTAGTGGGTATTACAAAAAATAGGATTGATAATTTGGAAAACTCTAGAATTATGAGGATCAAATAGCGGTTGTTCAGAAATTTGTCGCCAAAAATGTGAATTCTCAAATTGGGGCAAAATCACACACACATCATTCTTTGGCAATTCATAACAAGTATTAAAATCTCCCAACGTCCATTCATAACTTTCATTAAACAAACAAAATTTAAACTTCCCCCCACCTTGAACATTATCAACCTCTATTGAGCTTAAAAATTCAAAAATAATTCTAGGATAAGTAGGATATTTTATGTTCACTAAACCACTCCATCCTATCCTTTCAAATAACCAAACTAAATCATCCTTAAACCCCAAAGTTTCTAAAGTTTCAACATCAAGAAACCTAGTGCTTAAAAGAGGTCGTTTACATAAAGAAGAATATCTATACCGTTGCTCATCACTAGAGAAAACAATACCAAAGTCATTAGAAATACCTTTAAAGCAAACATTCCTCTCCTTTCTTGCAACCACCTTCTCCTTCCCTTTTCTTGTGGCCGAAATCTCCTCAATCACGTTTTCCATGGAAGAAAATCAAATCTCCTTAAGAAGAATGAGAAAGAAAAATTAGAAGAAGTAGTTTAAGTCTTTAGAAATGGGAAAATAGGAAAGAGGAACGAGCGGCGGTACACGGTCGTGTGCCGCCCACACCCCGTGCCCTAATTCCCTAAAAAGATGTGGATCAGGCCGTGTGATATCACACGGCCATATTCATTTCTCATTGCACGGCCGTGTCTGTGACACAGCCCCCTTCTCTTTCTTCTCTGGATTCCAGACACGGCCTAGACCTTTTTCTCCTCGGGATTCTTTACACGGCCGTGTTTGAGACACGGCCTAGACCTTTTTCTCCTCGGGAGATCCTACACGGCCGTACCTGGATGACACGGCCCAAGCACTTCCCTTGAATGTCATGGCTTAACCTGAAAACAAAATTAAAAACAAGTAAAAACCAACAAAATGAATTTATACTAGCTAAAAGAATTCAATCTGGAGGGCGAGGTTCAGAAAAATACAACCTTTGTACCTCTTCTATTTTCGCACCATGAATATATTTTTTCAAACGTTGACCATTTACCTTAATTATCCCAAAATCTTTGTTCCAAATATCTACAGCTCCAAAAGGATAAACCTTCTTTACCTCATATGGACCCGTCCACCTTGACTTAAGCTTCCCAGGAAAAAGTTTTAATTTTGAATTGAACAACAAAACCAAATCTCCTACATTAAAGTCTTTACGAAGAATGTGCTGATCGTGCCATTTCTTCGTCCTTTCTTTGTAAGATTTAGCATGCTCATATGCATCCATCCTTAATTCATCAAGTTCGTTCAACTGAAGCTTCCTTTTCTCCCCTGCTTCCTTTAAATCCATATTCAAATTTGCAATTGCCCAATAAGCCTTATGTTCTAGTTCAACTGGAAGATGGCAAGGCTTACCATAAACTAATCGAAATGGGGTCATCCCAATAGGAGTTTTATAAGCAGTTTGATATGCCCATAAAGCATCATTTAATTTCAATGCCCAATCCTTTCTTGAAGTAGATACAGTCTTTTCCAATATGGACTTAATTTCCCGGTTAGATATCTCAGCTTGCCCATTAGTTTGAGGATGATAAGGTGTTGCTACTTTATGCTTCACTCCATATCTTCTAAGTAAGTTTTCAAACTGTTTCTCTATAAAATGTGATCCTCCATCACTAATGATTGCCTTTGGCACCCCAAATCTTGGAAAGATAATACTCCTAAATAATTTGATAACTGTTTTCGCATCGCACGTCGGAGATGCCACAGCTTCTATCCATTTGGACACATAATCTACCGCCACAAGAATATACCTATTCCCATATGAAAGAGGGAAAGGTCCCATGAAATCAATTCCCCAAACATCAAATAACTCAACCTCAAGAATGTAATTTAACATCGTTTCATTTCTTTTAGTTATATTCCCAGTTCTCTGACATTGATCACAAGACTGAACAAACAACTTAGCATCCCTGAATAAGTTTGGCCAATAAAATCCTGCTTGAAGAATTTTCGTAATCATTTTTGAACTACCCAAATGTCCTCCATAGGACGAAGAATGGCAATGAAACAAGATATCTCTAACTTCTTCTTCAGGTATACATCTTTGATAAATCACATCATTGCACTTCTTATACAGGAGAGGTTCATCCCAAACATAATTCTTAACTTCTGAAAAAAACTTTTTCCTTTGTTGATGAGAAAAATCCGGAGGTAACACTCCACTAGCAAGGAAATTCACAAAATATGCGTACCAACGAGTTTTCACACTTGATAAAGCTAATAAGTGTTCATCCGGGAATGTGTCATCAATAGGTAAATCAAAA
Source organism: Zingiber officinale (assembly GCF_018446385.1). Taxonomy (NCBI): domain Eukaryota; kingdom Viridiplantae; phylum Streptophyta; class Magnoliopsida; order Zingiberales; family Zingiberaceae; genus Zingiber; species Zingiber officinale. The sequence continues at coordinate 32,827,452 of NC_055999.1, read as the reverse complement.
TCCACCTCATTTTCTGACTTTTGAGATATTCTAGACAAATGATCCGCTACTACATTTTCAGCTCCTTTCTTATCCCTAATCTCAAGGTTGAACTCTTGCAAAAGTAAAATCCGCCTGATTAACCTAGGTTTAGCGTCTTTCTTTCCAAGTAGATACCGAATAGCTGCATGATCAGTACATACTATTACTCTTGATCCTACTAGATAGGATCTAAATTTATCAATAGCAAATACCACTGCCAATAATTCTTTTTCTGTAGTAGAATAGTTTACTTGGGCTGCATCAAGTGTTTTACTTGCATAATGGATCGCATGTAAAATCTTATTTCTTCGTTGTCCCAAAACTGCTCCTACAGCAAAATCACTAGCATCACATATTATTTCGAAAGGAAGATCCCAATCAGGTGCTTGAATGACTGGAGCTGTTGTAAGAGCACTCTTGATTTTATTGAAGGCTTCAATACATTCGCTATCAAAACAAAACTCAACATCTTTAATCAACAGATTAGTTAATGGCTTGGAAATCTTTGAAAAGTCCTTAATAAAACGTCTATAGAAACCAGCATGTCCTAAAAAACTCCTAACTCCTTTTACATTGATGGGTGGGGGTAATTTGTCTATTACTTCCACTTTTGCTTGATCTACCTCAATACCACGCTCTGAGATTTTATGCCCCAAAACTATTCCTTCCTTAACCATAAAATGACATTTTTCCCAGTTCAACACTAGGTTTGTATCTTCACACCTTTTTAGAACAGTAGAAAGATTTGACAAACAAGAATCAAAGTCATTTCCATAAACTGAGAAGTCATCCATGAAAACCTCCATAATTTTTTCTATTAAATATGAAAATATTTCCATCATGCATCTCTGAAAAGTGGCTGGAGCATTACAAAGCCCAAATGGCATCCGACGATAAGCAAAGGTACCATAAGGACAAGTAAAAGTAGTCTTCTCCTGGTCTTGAGGATGAATTGAAATTTGAAAAAATCCAGAATATCCGTCCAAGTAACAAAAGTAGGAATGTTTAGCTAATCTTACAAGCATTTCATCAATAAATGGTAAAGGGAAATGATCCTTCCTTGTTTCTTTATTCAACTTCCGATAATCAATGCACATTCGCCACCCCGTCACTGTTCGTGTTGAAATTAGCTTATCTTCTTCATTCTTGATAACAGTCATTCCTCCTTTCTTTGGAACCACGTGGACTGGACTCACCCATTCACTATCCGAAATTGGGTAAATAATCCCTGCATCAAGAAGTTTAATCACTTCCTTCTTTACTACCTCTTTTAAATTTGGATTTAGTCTCCTTTGATGCTCAATTGAGTTCTTGTACCCCTCTTCAAGTAAAATTCTATGCATACAGAGAGATGGACTAATCCCTTTTATATCATCAATTGTATATCCAATGGCCTTTCTATGCAACCTTAACTCATCCAACAGTCTCTTTGTTTCAAACTCATTTAACTGAGCATTAATTATAACTGGATAAGTAGAATTCGGCCCAAGAAATTCATATTTAAGATTTGGTGGTAATGGTTTAAGTTCAAGTTGAGGTGACACTATTTCTGGTAAAACTGGCTCTTGTTCTATCAACATAGTCTCCTCCTTAGCCAAGCTTTCTTCTAAAAACTCTTCATTATCTAAAGACAGATCATCCTCCTTATGATCACCAAGACATACCCCCTTTTCTGTTGAAAATGCTTTTTCACCAAACATTTTTGATAATGATTCACAGCACCAAGGAAATAATGTTTGGAAATCGTTTTGATTCAAGATAAGCCCTTTTTCAACATCATCCTTTTCTCTAATGATATCCATTGTTAAGAATGAGCTATCTTGCTCTGCCCAATGATTGGAATTTTGCGTAATTCTGCCAACTATCTCAAAAGTTTCTTCTAGACTTTTTTTCAAAAATGATCCTCCAGATGCTAAATCCAGTTGATTCTTATTTGAGAAAGAAAGCCCAACATAGAACAAATGCATAATTAACCATTTCTCAATTCCATGATGTGGACATAACTGCAGAAGAGAAGAATATCTTTACCAGGCTTGGTATAATTTTTCTCCTTCCAATTGCTTAAAATTTAAAATTTGACTTCTCAAATAAGTAGTTTTCCTTGGAGGGAAATATTGGTCAAGGAATTTTTGCTCTAACTCATCCCATGTTTTGATACTTTGAGACTTTAGAGAATTATACCAGCTTTTTGTAGCATCCTTCAGACTAAAAGGAAAAGCAAGCAGCTGAACAATATCAGATGAAACTTCTTCATATTTCAAAGTATAACAATATCTATAAAACTCCATCAAATGGGAATAAGGGTTCTCAATCTCCAATCCTCCAAACTGAGTTTTTTGAACCATGGAAACAAAAGATGGTTTGAGTATAAAATTTCTTGCTTGTATGTTAGGGTAAACAATTGCTCCCATTTGTTTTGCAGACTTCGGAGCTCCATAATCTCCTAGTGACTTGCACACCATGTTTAGATATTCTTGTTCTTCTATTTGCCTTTGTAGAATTCTTCTTTTATGGAAAGTTCTGTCAATCTCAGGGTCAAAAGGAAAGAATTCCCCTGCAAAGTTAGATCTTCGCATACACAAGAACAAGATAGCAAATGACAATTCAACAGAAAAAAGGAAAAAAAATAAAAGAATAAAAAATGCAGAATTGAATTTGTACAAAAAGAATTAACAAGAAGTAAAAGTTATACAAGAAAGTAAAAACAGAAATCTAATGATTAGTTACAACTATGCAATATGAAAGGAAAACAAATGTTATGTTTAGTCTAACTCAATTGATAATTCCTAATGTTATAGCGCAGTCCCCGGCAACGGCGCTAAAAACTTGTTACGCTCCGCAAGTGTACGGAAATGTCGCAAGTAATATAAAAGATTATCGTATCCACAGGGACTTGAATAAGCACTAGAAATGCCTCAATGCGAATTAGCTAAACAACTATCCAATTGTTTCAAATGCAAAGTGAAGGTAAACAAATCTAATATTAAAGATCAACAAACAAGAGTTTAGTGTTTTGGGTTATGATAAGGGGAGATTCTAGGAGTTTCGGTTTCTTTGTAAGATTTCTTGAATGTAAATGGTTCACCAATTCTTATCCCTCAATTGCCAAACACTTGTAGAAAGTTGCCGGTTATCTCTTGCAATAGATAACCGGCTAAGGACTGAGAAATGTATCTAAATATGATCAATTAGACGTGAACCTACGTTGTCCTTACACAGAAGCGCACCTATTACTATGCCTTCCTTGGATATCAACATAGAAGCCCACAACTTATTAATCTATCAAGATACAAGAAACTAATCACAAGATCCATCCTACTCTCTTGAATATTCCTATTTACTCTTCAAGATTATCTCTCAAACGTCCTTACACGGGCTTGCACCTGTCACGTGGATCCCTCGGATGATCGAGTGAGAGTTTATCTTTACTAAGTCCACAAGAAATCCAAACAATCAATCAAGAATGAGAATTAAGCACAAATCACCATTAATCATTCAAGATCTAATTGATACAAGCAAGACAATGTCATTGAAACAAGAAATTGGCAAATCCATAAGAGATTACATCAATCCATCATACAAATACTCCTTTAATCCTAGAATACAAGATCTACTCCATGAATCGAGGAAGAATACCTGAAGAAATAAAGATTACAAGCATTTCTTAAATCCCCAATCCAAGAAATCAAGAAAAGGGGGAAAGAGAAAACTTATCTACGAAGAAGCCTCGTCTTCGGATCCAATCCTCGCTCCGGAGTCGAAATCGTCAAGAACTCCCCTCGAATCGCCCAGAAATCCTCCCAAGAATGGGAGGATACCACCAAATCTTGCCTTCTCCCCAAAAGGGAAGAGATCCCCTTTCAATTCATGAAGGAGGGTTTAAATAGAGGAGGAAATCGGGCGCCACACGGCCACGTGACACGGCCGTGTGAGATTCACACGGCCATGTCCAGTTCCTTCTCTGCCAAAGCTGCACGGCCGTGTGACTCACACGACCAGGACCCTTCTGTTCTCTGGAAATGCTACACGGCCGTGTGGTGCACACGGCCACCACCTGCTTGGCCTATGGAAACCTCACATGGCCGTGTAGATCTACACGGCCATGTAAGGCATCTGCTCTAATTTCTTCAAATCAAGACACGGCCGTGTGAGATTCACACGGCCATGTCCTCTTCCCTTCCTGTTAAAACTACACGGCCGTGTGTGGTACACGACCTGATGCTCTCTCCCTTCAATTCCTTCCAAGCTTGTCCGAGGACGCATAATCTTCACCAATTTTGACTCCTGTGTACAGAAAATGCACAAAAAGTAGATCTTCGAACCAAAAGAGTAAATATGCTAAAAGGAAAGCTGGAAGTATAAAAATGCATAGATCAAGCATGCTCAAAGTATGTAAATGTGCGTAAAAACATGTATAAAAGAGTATATAATCTACGCACATCAGTATCAAGACACTATGGTCTGATCGTGGTGGAGAGTACCTCTTAGGAGAGTTTTGGAGTTATTTATCAGAGGTCGGGATTCAATCCCAACTGTCGGCACTTGGTACATCCCAACAGAATGGTGTGGTAGAACGAAGGAATATGACTCTTATGGAAATGGTTAGATCAATGATGAGTTATTCAGAATTATAAAATTTATTTTGGGGATATGCTCTGGAAACGACAGTATACATTCTGAACATGGTACCTTCTAAGTCAGTACCCTCTACTCTCATAGAATTATAGAATGGGTGTAAGTCTAGTCTGAAGCATATTTGGATTTGGGGTAGTTCGGCACATGTGCTGAAGGGAGACAATGATAAGTTGGAATCACGAACAGAAGTTTGCTTGTTTGTGGGTTATCCTAAAGGAACGAAATGTGGTTTATTTTATAGTCCTAAAGATCAGAAGGTCATTGTTAGCACCAATGCCCGATTTTTATAAGAGGACTATGTAATAAACCATAAGCTCATTAGTAAAATTGTTCTTGATGAAATTAGAGAAGACATGTCTACTTTAGTTCCAACTGTACAAGATGAGATATCACAAGAAACTGCAACACGTGTCACAAAAGATGCACAATTACAAATAATGCCTCATCGTAGTGGGAGGGTTGTTTTTGGGAGAGTCTTTGGACTTGATCCCTGGTGAACTTGTGTTGGTGCAATCGACCTCCAAGATTTTAATGTTAGGCAAATATGTTTAAGTATGTTTAAGTATGGAGCTTGATCAAGGGAAGTCCTAGTTGTATGCTTGGCAAGGGGAGAAATCTCGGTAGATTGTGGAAGCCAGATGGATAGGTCTAGAGGACCTGATCCCTGGGTAGCCGAATACTGAGTTCTAGTTGTAGGTAAGGGAAATCTTGGTATATCGTGGAAGCCAGGTGGATAGGTATGGAGGATTTAATCCCTGGGTAGCCGAATATTGAGTCTTGGTGAGTGAAGCCAAGTGAAGTAAATCCTAGGGGGTGGTAACCTTAGGTAATGAGAAATCTTGGAGGAGAAAACTCCAAGCAAGGATGATCGGATGGTTTCCGGTCGACCGCGCACGGTCGACCGGACCAGTGGATCTCGGTAAATCTAAGTTTAGGTTTACCATTATTTTCTGTATTATTATTCCTGTTTGCTAATATAATATTACAGGAAAAGTCTTAGAGGATCAGGCGATCAGACACTGAGCAGGCAAAAGTCCAAACAGGTATGGAGGATCATGTTTGGCAGGTAAGTTGAGGTAAGCAACTGGAGGAGCAACAGTGAGGTTGAGTTCCTGAAGGGAACAACCAAAGGTCGCTGTTCCAACTGAAGAAACCGGGTTGGTTTCTAAGTTGAGATCAAGACAGTTCTACTACTTATATTATTACTCATGCATTTTATATTACTGTGTTAATCTCTATTTTGCAGGATTATTATCTAACACTATTTTGCAGGTCCGACCTGATCAGTCGACTGAATAGGACGATCGATCGACCGAACCAAGTCAACTTAAAGCAAGTATTAGTTCAGACTAAAACAGAGTACAGTCTGGTCAAAGCTTGATCGGCCGACCGAACAAGAAGATCGGTCGACCGAACCATGGTGACTCAGCACAGAACAGATCATCAACATCGATCAGCAGAAAAAGGAAAAAGGATGATCGATCGACTATTACGTTCCACAAGTGTATGAAAATGTCGCAAGTAATATAAAAGATTATCGTATCCACAGGAACTAGAATAAGCACTAGAAATATCTCAAAGCGAATTAGCTAAACAACTAATCAATTGATTTCAAATGCTAAAGATGAAAAACAAATCTAAAATGAAAGATTAACAAACAAGAGTTTGGGGTTTGAGTTATGATAAAGGGAGGTTCTAGGAGTTTTGATTTCTTTGTAAGATCTCTTGAATGTATATGGTTTACTAATTCTTATTTCTCAATTGTCTAATATTTGTAGAAGGTTGCCGGTTCTCTCTTGCAATAGATAACCGGCTTAGGACTGAAAAATGCACCTAAATGTGATCAATTAGATATGAACCTACGTTGTCCTTACACAGGATTGCACCTATTACTATGCTTCCCTCGGATATCAACATAGAAGTTCATAGCTTCTTAACCCATAAAGATACAAGGATTGAATCATAAAATTTATCCTACCCTCTTAAATATTCTCATTTTCCCTTCAAGGTTATCCCTCAAATGTCCTTACACGGGCTTGCACCTGTCACGTGGATCCCTCGAAAATTCGAGTGAGAGTTAATCTCTACAAAGTCCATAAGATATCCAAACAATCAATCAAGAATGAGAATTAAGCCCTAATCAAAATTAATCATTCAAGATCCAATCGATACAGACTAGGCAACATCATAGAAACAAAGAAATGACAAATCCACAAGAGTTTACATCAATTTATCTCACAAATACTCCCTCCATCCTAGAACAACAAGATCTACTCCATAAAACGAAGAAAGGAAACCAAAGATAAGAAGATTACAAGCATTTCTTCAATCCTAATCCAAGAAGAGGAGAGAAAGAAAACTTATCTACAATATAGCTCCATCTTCGGATCCAATACTCGCTCCCGGAGTCGAATTCGCCATGATATCCCTTTAGATCGCCCAAAAATCCTCCCAAGAATGGGAGGAATCCACCAAATCTTGCTTTCTCCCAAAGGGGAGAAGATCCCTTTTCAAATCTTCAAAGAGGCTTTAAATAGAGGAGGCTTTCGGGCGCCACACGACCCCGAGGCATGGCCGTGTGAGGTTCACAAGGCTAGAGCCTTTCCCCTCTCTGCCATCCATACACGACCGTGTGGTGTACACGGCCGTGGATAATTCCCATCAAGACCTCCAAGCATGGCCGTGTAGATCCACATGGCCTGGACTACCCCAACTTCTGGAAACCTGGCACGACCATGTGGTGCACACGGCTAGAACACTTTCAAGCGCTGGGAACCCTGGACGACCGTGTGATGCACACGACCAGGGCCTTCTTGGTCTCTGGAAACCTTACACGGCCATGTAGATCCACACGACCATGTAAGGATTGAACTCTGATTTGCTTCAAAACTTGGCACGGCCGTGTGAGATTCATACGGCCAGGCCAAGTTCCTTGTCTGTTCTCCTGGTTGACCACACGGCCAGAGCTCTCCACCCAGGCAGGATCGTGTGTGGCACACGGCCAAGTGCTTTCTCCAATGCTTAGCTTATAAGTTTGTCCAAGAATGTAGAATTTTCACCAAATTCGACTCCTGTGTACAAAAAATGCACAAAAAGCAGATCTCCGAACAAAAAGAGTAAATATGCTAAAAGAAAAGCTGGAAGTATAAAAATGCATAGATCAAGTAAACTCAAAGTATGTAAATGTGCGTCGAAACATGCATAAAAGTATATAAAATCTACGCACATCACACCCCCAGACTTAAACCTTTGCTTGTCCTCAAGCAAAATGCTGCAATCTAAATTCATATGTTCTACAACGCATTCATAAACCCTAATGTACTTTCCTAACTCTATCAAAGAGTTCCAATAATAAGCATAATCATGGAAACAAATCAAGAATGACTCAAGCTTAAGTATCCTGTGCACAGTGTAAAAGTAACTCAAAAACCCTTCCAGTTTCAATCTATGTCCTAGTCAAGTCGTCATCAAATATGAATTCCTAATGTTTCCGGTGAGAGACAAGTAACTGTTGGTGCAACCTTAGGTCAAGGTTGACCTGGTTGACCCGACTCGAGTTGACCTGACTCGAGTTGTATTTTGATGTTTGACGAGAATAGAAAAGTTGTATCTTGATGTTTGACAAGAATAGGAACTTGGGAGTGTGGGTGCAACCTTTGGTCAAGGTTGACCTAGTTGACCCAACTTGAGTTGACCTGATTCGGGAAAAGTCCAAGTATGGAGACTTGGCACGGGAAAAGTCCAAGTATGGAGACTTGGCATGGGAAAAGTCCAAGTATGGAGACTTGGCAGGGGAAAAGTCCAAGTATGGAGACTTGGCACGGAAAAGTCCAAGTATGGAGACTTGGCACGGAAAAGTCCAAGCAGGGAGCTTGGCACGGGAAAAGCCCAAGTATGGAGACTTGGCACGGAAAAGTCCAAGTATGGAGACTTGGCACGGAAAAGTCCAAGCAGGGAGCTTGGCATGGGAAAAGACCAAGCAGGGAGCTTGGCACGGGGAAAAGTCCAAGTATGGAAGCTTGGCATGGGAAGTCAGAGAGGGCTCGGTAGCTCGTTCTCTGAACTGGATGGAGTCGAAGAGGGCTCGGTAGCTCATTCTCCGGACTAGGTCAGAGAGGGCTCGGTAGCTTGTTCTCCGGACTAGGTCAGAGAGGGCTCAGGAGCTCGTTCTCTGGACCGGACGAAGTCGGAGAGGGCTCGGTAGCTCGTTCTCCGGACTAGGTCAGAGAGGGCTCGGTAGCTCGTTCTCTGGACCGGATGAGGAAGTCAGAGAGGGCTCGGTAGCTCGTTCTCCGGACTAGATCAGAGAGGGCTCGGTAGATCGTTCTCTAGACCGGGAAGGCTTTAGGTTTAAGGCTGGGAAATTGGATTGGTCTGCAGACCGATCCAGTGATACTATGGGTTATCTGATCGGTCTGGTGACCGATCAGTAACCAAACAGTGGCTCACTGTAAGGTATCTGATCGATCACCAGACCGATCAGGAAACGATCAAGAGGCAGAAAAAGGTAGGGGGATCGATCTGTGGACCGATCAGCCTAGGGCCTGATCGGTCCACAGACCGATCAGGCTTCGAAGCCAACTCTCACAGAGAGTTGGTTGATCGGTCTGGGGACTGATCAGCCTAGGGCCTGATCGGTCCACAGACCGATCAGGAGACTCCCAGACTGATCAGGTTGGAGCCTGATCGGTCCAGGCCTAGCCGTTGTGACACAACGGCTAGATTTCTATGTTGCTCTTTGTCTTCTTCGAGTACAGGATATATATCACGGTGGAGGGCCTCTACAGGAACTTCTTCTTCTTCTTGCTGAGACAACTTGCTCTTCCTCCTTACTGCGATTTGAGCTTTGCTGAGTTCCTCATTCCTGAAGCTTCGTGTGAGCTTCCCTCGACTGGTTGATCTGCTGCTGTTGGCATCATCCGTGAAGTTGCTACTTCATCAACGGACTCCAGTCGACGAGAAGAAGGCAAGCAAACTTGGTAGAGTGTATTTACATTCATATTATCCATTGGTTCTTGCTTTATTTCTTGTACTCCTTTATTACTGTTGCAAAAGAGTTTGTGGCGAGGTTTCTCCACCCAGAAGGAGTTGTTGTTAGCCGGTTTTCCGGGGTCTCATCCACCAACGGATTGATAGGCTTCGTTCACCTTACGGACATGCCGAGGAGTAGGAGTATCATCTCCGAACCTCGTTACATCATCGTGTTTGAGGTTTGATCTTCTCCACTTTCGTTCTACATTGTATTTCCGCTGCGCTAACCCAAATTGTAGGAAGAAACGATAATTTTAGGTCGGTTATTCACCCCCCCCTCTCTAGCCGCTATCCGAAGGTCCTTACAAGTGGTATCAGAGCGAGGTTGCTCTTCGTTGGATTAACACCCGGGGGAGCACGAGCTCGAGAATGGATCAACTTGGAGAAGACATCACGATTCCACCCTTCTACGATCGCGACAACTTCGCATATTGGAAGGTAAGAATGAAGTATTTTCTTATGACTAACCTAGAATATTGGAATTGTATACTAGTAGGTTTTATTCCTCCGATGGATAAAGGAGGAGAACCTCTCGAGAAGAAGAAGTGGACGAAGGAACAAATCCACCAATCCATAATCAACGACGAGGTAATGAAAATCTTTGAATTTTCATTACCTAATGATATATTGTGTAAGATAGGTGGATACAACGATGCCAAGGAGTTGTGGAACAACTTGGCTAAGTTCCATGAGGAGAGCTCCAATTCAAGTCATGAAGAGGAGTCAAGTGAGCCAAGTAGCTCACATCATGGAGGTATGGAATTAGAAGTTGAGGGCTACTCAACATCTAAGGAAGAAGAGGAGGAGAGTTCTTCATCAAGATTGGTGCAAGAAGAAGCCTCTACCTCCGGAAGGGATGAAGAAGAGAGTTTATGTTCATCCTCAACCCTAGGTAACTCAAGCAACTTAATTTCAAGTAAATTACATATAATGTGCTTTGAGTGTAGGGAATATGGGCATTACAAGAGTAAATGTCCAAAGAGGATTAGGAAGACTCCACCGGCACCAAAAGTCAAGGAAGCCGGAGTCCCGATACGCAAGGGCAAGGAGCACGTGGTGTGCTTCCAATGCAAGCAAAGGGGACATTATAGGAGCCAATGTCCGAGGGGAGGCAACCTCACAAGGACAAGAGACCAAGCACATCTATGGGGGGAGCTAAGGCAAACCCTAAGGTATCTTTTAAGGCACATTATTACAATTCTAATAAGAAACATGCTAGTAGCTTTATTGCAATTGCCAATGATGATAAGCATGATAACCATAGAAACCGATACATGTGCTTAGGTACCAAACATGTTAGTCTAGGTAAGGATGATACTAGAAATGCCAACCCTAGAATTAACTCATCTAAGGTTAAGGAAAACCTAGATAGGAATCCCAAAATAACAAGACATATGCCTAGGAATACCTCAAAGAAAAATGACAAATTAAAACTTGAGGTATTAGAGAAGGAAAATCAAGTCTTGAGGTCAAGACTTGACACCTTAGAAAAGACTCTTAAGAATTTAGAGAAGTCAACTCTAGGGTCTAAGGGTCAAAAGCAAAAGCCCAAGGACATGAGAGGTTTGAGTCACAAACCTAAGTCTCAAGTGGTCAAGCCCACTTACCATAATGTTCCATTCGATTATTGAACAAGACCTAGGGCTAGGAAGACCATCACCAAGGTCACAAGGGGAGTCACCCCTAGAGTTGATCTTGATGAGTCCCAAATGACCAAGGCTTTAAAGCCTAGGAGGGTCATTAGGAGGGTTGCTAGGGAAGTCATCCCTAGAGAATATTTAGTGAACCCAATGAGCTCAAATAGGTTTTGGGTTCCTAAGAGAGTGATTTCATCACACTAGATGGTTTAGGGTGTGCCCATCTTATTTGGATAGGTAGTTAACCTAATCATGGTAAAAGGTGGCATTTTAGGAAGTTTCAAGGTATAACCAAGCCTTGAAAATGAAATTAAAAATTATTCCTAAGGTGATTAGGATGTGCCAACCACATTTGAGGAGTTTTCTAGGATCAATCTAATTGGCACATAGTGATCTAAAAATCTTTAGTATATGATTTTAGGTCTATTACACTTAGGAATATAGAATTTGTGGCAAAATGATCAAAATTATCAAAAATGGCAACTAAGGCTAGAATTAGGTATTTTCTATACCTTTATATGTTATTTGCCATATATTGTTTGCCATATGCCATGTCATGACATCATATTTATTTTATTATCATTTGAAATGTCATGATAATGCTTAGGTTAGTTATATGTCATGCCTTATTTAAGTTTCATACTTTATGCCATGACATCATGACATTGACACATGTTTTCACTTATGATATTATTTTATGCCATGTCACCATCTCTTGCATTTATGATCAATTAAATTGATTTAAGGATAAAAACTCAATTTGATATGGAAATCAAATTGTTGTCTAGAAAATGCATGAGAACTTAGCTTAAGATGACCTAAACCCATATCTCACATCAAAATTGACTTGGATGTGTTTGATACACCTTAGATGTGTGTGAGATATTAGGATTATGAGTTAGGATCAAGGTGCATAGCTCTTGTACCTAGATGAGCCTAATTCTAAATTGAGGATCATAGGGAAAGCTTGTGTACAAGTCATGTACATTTAGCCCTAAGATAGTGGTCCTAAATTGAATGGTTTAAAATCATTTCAAAATTGATTTGAAAAACCTTGATGAAGCTTTTCTAGTGATAGCATTCATCATTGAGCAAGTTGATACAAAGATGGATTAATCTTGAGCTATTTCAAAATTTTTTGAACTTTGTATCAAGATTTGAAAATGGAAGTTATTTTCATAGAAAACTATTTTTCCATGATAATATATGTTATGAGGAATGTATCCTCAAAATTTTACAATTTTTGGAATTTTCTGTGAATTTTTAGGGGTTTTTGAATTTCGGGAGAAAAATCAGAAATTCCTATCAGAGCTTTGTGGAACGATCAGAGGGGATGCTGATCGGTCCAGGGAGGTCTGGATTGGTCACTGGACTGATCCAGGGAAGTGTGGATCGGTCTGGTGACCGATCCAATAAAGGGCTGAGCGTGCCAAAATGCTGATTTTCGACTGATTGTCTGAAATTTCAGCTGGAAGTTGGTATTTTAGATTTCTAAAGGATTGAAACTCTCCAAGACATTGTTGGTACAATGGCCAAGGGGGAGTTGACCTTTAGGGGGAGTTTTACCTATTGGTCAAGCAGGAGTTGACTTTTAGGGGGAGTTTTTGCTCGTCAAGATGAGTGATATGGGATGGTCACTATGTTGATTGTTGTATTTAGTATCAAGGGGAAAATTAAGGGTTTCAATGAAAGGTATGGGACTTTCATTAAAAAAAAAAAAAAAAACTCTTGACCTTGATTCACTCTTTTTGATGTGTGTCAAAAAGTGGGAGAATGTTTAGAAAATGTTCAAGGAAGAACATTGGAGTTTGGTGAGAATGTTCAGAGAATGTTCGACGAAGAACATTGGAGAACTATTGGAAAACCTAAGTTAGGTTATCGGGTTAACCTAACTTGATTATGGTTTTTGTCAAACATCAAAAGGGGGGAGATTGTTGGTGCAACCTTAGGTCAAGGTTGACCTGGTTGACCCGACTCGAGTTGACCTGACTCGAGTTGTATTTTGATGTTTGACGAGAATAGAAAAGTTGTATCTTGATGTTTGACAAGAATAGGAACTTGGGAGTGTGGGTGTAACCTTTGGTCAAGGTTGACCTGGTTGACCCGACTTGAGTTGACCTGATTCGGGAAAAGTCCAAGTATGGAGACTTGGCACGGGAAAAGTTCAAGTATGGAGACTTGGCACGGAAAAGTCCAAGTATGGAGACTTGGCACGAAAAAGTCCAAGCAGGGAGCTTGGCACGGGAAAAGCCCAAGTATGGAGACTTGGCACGGAAAAGTCCAAGTATGGAGACTTGGCACGGAAAAGTCCAAGCAGGGAGCTTGGCACGGGAAAAGACCAAGCAGGGAGCTTGGCACGGGGAAAAGTCCAAGTATGGAAGCTTGGCATGGGAAGTCAGAGAGGGCTCGGTAGCTCGTTCTTTGAACTGGATGGAGTCGGAGAGGGCTCGGTAGCTCGTTCTCCGGGCTAGGTAGCTCGTTCTCTGGACCGGACGTGGAAGTCGGAGAGGGCTCGGTAGCTCGTTCTCCGGACTAGGTCAGAGAGGGCTCGGGAGCTCGTTCTCTGGACCGGACAAAGTCATAGAGGGCTCGGTAGCTCGTTCTCCGGACTAGGTCAGAGAGGGCTCGGTAGCTCGTTCTCTGGACCAGATGAGGAAGTCGGAGAGGACTCGGTAGCTCGTTCTCCGGACTAGATCAGAGAGGGATCGGTAGCTCGTTCTCTAGACCGGGAAGGCTTTAGGTTTAAGGCTGGGAAATTGGATCGGTCTGCAGACCGATCCAGTGATACTATGGGTTATCTGATCGGTCTGGTGACCGATCAGTAACCAAACAGTGGCTCACTGTAAGGTATCTGATCGGTCACCAGACCGATCAGGAAACGATCAGGAGGCAGAAAAAGGTAGGGGGATCGGTCTGTGGACCGATCCACCTATAGCCTGATCGGTCCACAGACCGATCAGGCTTCGAAGCCAACTCTCACAGAGAGTTGGTTGATCGGTCTGGGGACCGATCAGCCTAGGGCCTGATCGGTCCACAGACCGATCAGGAGACTCCCAGACCGATCAGGTTGGAGCCTGATCGGTCCAGGCCTAGCCGTTGCGACACAACGGCTAGATTTCTGTGTTGCTCTTTGTCTTCTTCGAGTACAGGATATATATCGAGGTGGAGGGCCTCTACAGGAACTTCTTCTTCTTCTTGCTGAGACAACTTGCTCTTCCTCCTTACTGCGATTTGAGCTTTGCTGAGCTCCTCATTCCTGAAGCTCCGTGTGAGCTTCCCTCGACTGGTTGATCAGCTGCTGTTGGCATCATCCGTGAAGTTGCTACTTCATCAACGGACTCCAGTTGATGAGAAGAAGGCAAGCAAACTTGGTAGAGTGTATTTACATTCATATTATCCATTGGTTCTTACTTTATTTCTTGTACTCCTTTATTGCTGTTGCAAAAGAGTTTGTGGCGAGGTTTCTCCACCCAGAAGGAGTTGTTGTTAGCCGATTTTTCGGGGTGTCATCCACTGACGGATTGATAGGCTTCGTCCACCTTACGGACACGCCGAGGAGTAGTAGTATCATCTCTAAACCTCGTTACATCATCGTGTTTGAGGTTTGATCTTCTCCACTTTCGTTTCTACATTGTATTTCCGCTACGCTAACCTAAATTGTAGGAAGAAACGATAATTTGAGGTCGACTATTCACACCCCCCCTCTCTAGCCGCTATCCGAAGGTCCTAACAGTAACCAGTGATAGACACTTACTTGCCACTCACTTGGTTCATATTTCTCAACCAATCCAAGGTCTCAAAGGTGTGCTCAATCTCAAGAGAAGCTAAGCAGTCATTTCCCCAGTAACCTAACTTGGTCTCAAATGGGTGACTTGCTAGATTTCACTCACGACAACTATTTTTTATATCCCTTATTTTTTTTTAATTTTTTTTCCATTGCTTTTCTTTTTCAATTTTTTTCATAAGTATTTGCATTGGGCAAATCTTATTTCACAAGTGTACTTTAAGTATAAATGTTGGGATATTTTGATTTTTCCAAATGAGCTTTCATGAGCTGAGTCTCATCCAGTAACCAAAATGAAGTTTGAAAAATCACTATAGAAACCAAGTACTAAGTAAACAAGATGAATCATGATTATTTCAATGATATCAACCATTCAAGCATCAAGTCAAAGTGTAGTGAAAGTAAGATTCTTAAGGTCAAGCCAAGACTAAAACTCATCTCCATATGATTCTTAGCTTATTTCATGCTACCCAAGATAGAGAAAAGAAGTACATAAAGCTTACTACTAGCATCATTTACAACATCATGAATCTAGATAATGAACGTGCTAACATTTTATCTTGAATCCAAGAAAGCATAAAAGTGAAGATTGATGTTCTCAAGATGTTTGCCAAAAAATTTCAAAACAAAATGAAAACATAAGCAAAAACAAAAACAAACAAAGTAAATCAAATGCATCTAATGCATCCCCCCAAACTAAAACTTTTCATTGTCCCAATGAAAACTAAAAACAATGTGGAGGAGATTTTAAGAGAAGTTATCAAATGATGAGCTCCAAATGGTTGACATTCATGTTTTTAAAGATACTCCTCCATCCAATACTAACATTCCTCCACAACTTTAAATTCTACAACAATAAGATAGACAAGAAAAATTAAGTAGAGGATACATGTTTATTATAAAGAGAGAACCAAAGACACAAAAGAAAATAAGGAAGATGAACTTGGGTTGCCTCCCAAGAAGCGCTTGTTTAAGGTCATTAGCTCGACCACCTCATTAGATTCATCTAAATCTCGCTCTTGGAGGGGTAAGATATTTTAGAACCCTCCTACCAAGGGCTCTTATTATGGAGAGAGCTTTCATCAAAGGAGCTACAAAGTAAAGTATAACTCTCTCCATCTTCGTCTTCTTGAAAATTTTTTCAGGTGGTCGAAGATGGTTCAGATTGAGCTTCCAATTATTGGCCCATGTGAAATCTGCACATCCAAAAGAAAAATAAGTCTCCCACAAGCATGTTATATAGTATAGAGCTAGAACCATATCAAGATAAGATGAATAAGTAATAAAAACTGAATCACATTCAACAAAATCAATTATAGGTACCTCCATAAAGTTTTCCAAAAGATCACAAGAAATACTAACCTTACTTTGCTGAGAAATACCTGAAATTTCTAAACATGTAGACGTGACTTCCTCTGAATCAAATGATGGTTCTGGCTCTAGCTCAGGTGTTGATGATATCAATGATGGTGATTTTTGAGACTCTGCTAGCTCTGCATAAGTCCCTACACATTGTTCCACAACATGATCAATTCTTAAAACCTCTAAGGGTTGTGTTGACAAAGGTGGTGATCCTTGAGATGCTGCTTCCACAACACAGCTCCCTACACATTCTTCCATATCATCATCATCAACACATACACTAAAAAATAAACCAACATCTATGTCCTCAATAGGAGAATCAATAACAAGAGGATCAATAACTTCACTTGCAGTTTTAAGTTAATTTACCACATCACATTCATCATCTAAAAATTCAGTGCCACTATAACACCCTATAAAAATTTGAGGTAGATCTAAAAACTTATTTACCACTGCATTATCAATAAAATCCTCATCTGAAAAATCCTCATCTTCATATACATTCAAAAATTTGCACTCAACCATATTAGTGTCATAGGGTTTGCCGAAGTCTTTATTTTCATTGACCCCCACTAACCTTTGTGGAAAAGGAACCCTTAGTGAAGGTCCTGGGAAAGACTGAACTTCCTTTTTCCCAAATTCCCTTTGAGCTTTTGGAGGAGGTCCAACTTTCTTATCTAGTGTTGGTGTGATTAATCGTTGAGGGAAAGGTACTTGTGGCCTTTGGGAACTTCCTAGAGAAATGGAATTGAGTTCTTGTGATCTTCTATTATTCTTCTCCTCAATTCTAAACATGTCATTCTTCAGAAGTTCTTCATGTTTTTTGCCACTTCTCAACCCAACATCATCACACTTTTCATTAGATCTTGACTGTGTAGGAGGGGGATCTTCTTTAAACCATTTTGAAACAATACTATCAAGCTTTGCCCCCAAATGTTTGAACTTCTCACTCTGTGACTTGTGAATTTCAACATTTTTAGGTGGTTGAACTTCATTTTGTTTGACAGGTTCTCTTACATTTATGGCTTGCACTTCTTGAATATTTGAGGGAAATTCCATCCAACTTTTGTTCGACCATTCATGGAGGTTCAATGTCACTTGATCAATTAATGAATAAGCTTCATCTACACTTTTGCCCATAAAAGAACCTCCAGCTGATGAATCCAATAAACTCTTGTTTGAGAAAGAAATTCCCCCATATAATATGTGCAGAATCAACCATTTTTCAAAACCATGATGAGGGCACTGTCTTTGAAGACTCTTGAATCTATCCCATGCTTCAAATAATGATTCTCCATATGCTTGAGCAAAATTTGTTATGCAATTCCTCATATACACTGTTCTACTTAGAGGGAAAAAATGATTCAGAAATTGCTTCTCCAATTGTTCCCAACTTGTAATGCTTTGAGGACAGAGAGAATATAGCCAAGTCCTTGCTTTATCCTTGACACTGAAAGGAAATGTCATCAATCGAACTGCATCTGCTGATACTCCTTCATATTTCACCAAATCACAAATCTCTAAAAATGTTTCAAGATGCAGATAAGGACTTTCTGATACTTCTCCTCAAAATTTGTGACCTTGTATCATGAAAATTATCTCTGGATCTAGTTGGAAACTTTCTGCTTCAATTTGAGGTTGCACAATGGGAGATAAAAATCTTGCAGAAAAGGGTATAGAAAAATTTCTCACGGGCCTGCTTGACATGTTGGTGCTAATGGATATCTAAAAAAAAAAATTACAAGCAAAACTAAAAATGCAGAATTAAAGACAAGAAATAAAATGTATAATGAAAAGCAAGAAAGAAAATACAAAATTTAAATTGCAAGAAAGAAAGTGCATAATGAAAACAAGAAAGAAAAGATAAAAGGAAAAAGAAAAAAAAATGTCTAGAATAATTCATATGCTAAAGATTGCAAGATATGTTTACAAAGGAAAAGAAGAAAGAAACTAGATCAAAAGTGAAAATAGAGAAAAGTTAGATTAGAGTGCTAGAAATCAAGAATGCAAAGTTAGAATTAGAATTAGAATTGCAAAAAAAAGAATTGTCAAGAATGTTATTCAAGAAAGGAAAAACTTATGAAAACAGAATTCTAACAATTAGTTATAAATATGCAAATCAAAATAAAGAAAGAAAAGTTATGTTTAGTCTAACTCAATTAATAATCTCCAATGTTATAGCGCAGTCTATGGCAACGGTGCCAAAAACTTGTTACGTTCCGCAAGTGTACGGAAATGTCGCAAGTAATATAAAAGATTATCGTATCCACAGGGACTGGAATAAGCACTAGAAATATCTCAAAGCGAATTAGCTAAACAACTAATCAATTGGTTTTAAATGCTAAAGATAAAAAACAAATCTAAAATGAAAGATTAACAAACAAGAGTTTGGGGTTTGAGTTATGATAAAGGGAGGTTTTAGGAGTTTTGATTTCTTTGTAAGATCTCTTGAATGTATATGGTTTACCAATTCTTATTTCTCAATTGTCTAATATTTGTAGAAGGTTGCCGGTTCTCTCTTGCAATAGATAACCGGCTTAGGACTGAAAAATGCACCTAAATGTGATCAATTAGATATGAACCTACGTTGTCCTTACACAGGATTGCACCTATTACTATGCTTCCCTCGGATATCAACATAGAAGTTCATAGCTTCTTAACCCATAAAGATACAAGGATTGAATCATAAAATCTATCCTACCCTCTTGAATATTCTCATTTCCCCTTCAAAGTTATCCCTCAAACGTCCTTACACGGGCTTGCACCTGTCACGTGGATCCCTCAAAAAATCGAGTGAGAGTTAATCTCTACAAAGTCCATAAGATATCCAAATAATCAATCAAGAATGAGAATTAAGCCCTAATCAAAATTAATCATTCAAGATACAATCGATACAAACTAGGCAACATCATAGAAACAAAGAAATGACAAATCCACAAGAGTTTACATCAATTTATCTCACAAATACTCCCTCCATCCTAGAACAACAAGATCTACTCCATAAAACGAAGAAAGAAAACCAAAGATAAGAAGATTACAAGCATTTCTTCAATCCCAATCCAAGAAGAGGAGAGAAAGAAAACTTATCTACAATATAGCTCCATCTTCGGATCCAATCCTCGCTCTCGGAGTCGAATTCGCCAAGATCTCCCTTTAGATTGCCCAAAAATCCTCCCAAGAATGGGAGGAATCCACCAAATCTTGCTTTCTCCCAAAGGGGAGAAGATCCCTTTTCAAATCTTCAAAGAGGCTTTAAATAGAGGAGGCTTTCGGGCGCCACACGGCCCCGAGGCATGGCCATGTGAGGTTCACACGGCTAGAGCCTTTCCCCTCTCTGCCATTCATACATGGTCGTGTGGTGTGCACGGTCGTGGACAATTCCCATCAATACCTCCAAGCACGGCCGTGTAGATCCACACGGCCTGGACTGCCCCAGCTTCTGGAAACCTGGCACGGCCGTGTGGTGCACACGGCCAGAACACTTTCAAGCACTGGGAACCCTGGACGGCCGTGTGATGCACACGGCCAGGGCCTTCTTGCTCTCTGGAAACCTTACACGGCCATGTAGATCCACACGACCATTTAAGGATTGAACTCTGATTTGCTTCTAAACTTGGCACGACCGTGTGAGGTTCACACGGCCAGGCCAAGTTCCTTGCCTGTTCTCCTGGTTGACCACACGGCCAGAGCTCTCCACCCAGGCAGGATCGTGTGTGGCACACGGCCAAGTGCTTTCTCCAATGCTTAGCTCATAAGTTTGTCCAAGAATGTAGAATCTTCACCAAATTCGACTCCTGTGTACAAAAAATGCACAAAAAGTAGATCTCCGAACAAAAAGAGTAAATATGCTAAAAGAAAAGCTGGAAGTATAAAAATGCATAGATCAAGAAAGCTCAAAGTATGTAAATGTGCGTCAAAACATGCATAAAAGTATATAAAATCAACGCACGTCATCGACCGAACCAGAGGATCGGTCAACCGATCCAATCAGTATTAATGGAGAATTAAATGAAGATCTCAGCAAACTTCGAGGAACAGGGAAGGAAGCTGTTTGGTCGACCAAAAAATAGGTTCGGTTGATCGAACCCTTAATGACCAGTTAATGCAGAAGATCGAGCCAGCGTGATCGGTCGACCGAACCCAAGGATCGGTCGACCGAATGTTGACGATTCTTATAAAAGTGAAACTCCAGGTCCGTGGCTGTGTAACGGGTTTTGATATCATCTCTGTGAAAAAGTTGTTCGTGCTACTACTCTTCTACACATCCATCAAGCAAGTTGTTGTACCATCCAAGAAGTTCCGATCGAGCTACATCTTCTATCTAAGTAATCGGTATATTTGTTTAACTTGCATTGTACTTAATTCAAGTAGATAGTAGGCTGTTACTATCTTACTCTACTCATTTGTACGATCTGCTTCTTTCCGAGGATCTCGGAAAGAAGGGTTATAGTGGATTGCCCATCGGTGCGATCAAGGATTACGGACCTTCCAGTAGAAGTTGAGCTAGACTCTGAACGAAGTAAATGAATCTGTTCTCTATTCTTCCGCTGCTCGACTTTGGTTTTTAAAGAGAAGAAAAGTTTTAAAAGAGTACGATATTCACCCCCCCTATCATACTCATCCGATCTATCAACATGAACCTGATTCCTAGACATATGATGAAGCAAGAAATCTTGGAACATTTGGTTTAATGAAGTGATCCAGTCTTATGGATTTATTTAGTGACCGGATGAGTCTTGTGTATATAAGAAGAGTGACGAAAACGTGGTGGTATTTTTGTACTATACGTAGATGATATTTTGCTCATTGACAACAATGTCAAAGTGTTCTCAGACGTAAGGGTATGGTTGTCCAAGTGTTTTGATATGAAGGACTTGGGAGAATGTGGGCATATTCTTGGGATCAAAGTAATAAGGGATCTCAAGAAAAGGATATTGTCCTTATCCCAAGCTTCATACATCAATACTATCCTAGCTCATTTTAACATGCAAAACTCCAAGAAAGGGTTTTTACCTTTTCAACATGGAGTACCCTTACCTAAAGAGATGTCTCCTCAGACATCAAAGAAGATAGAGGAGATGAAGGCGGTTCCTTATGCTTCGGCTAAGGAAGCCTAATGTATGCAATGCTATATATGAGACTGAATATCTATTTTACCATGGGCATGGTTAGCTGATATCAAAGTCACCCAGGACCGGGACACTGGACTACCATAAAACATATATTAAAGTACCTGAGAAAGACTAGAGATTATATGCTAGTTTATAAGGCAGATGATTTACTCCCTGTGGGTTACACAGATTCAGACTGAATGGGGGTAATAGTAAGTCGACCTCAAAGTTTTGTGTTTACTTTAGGAGGTGGAGCCATAACAATGGAGAAGTGTTAAGCAGAAATGCGTTTCAGACTCCACCATGGAAGTTGAGTATGTAGCAGCCTCTAAGTTAGCCATAAAAGCTGTATGGCTCAGAAAGTTCATGATGGACTTAGATGTGATTCTTGATTTTCCAAAATTATTATAGTTTATTGTGATAATAGTAGTGCAGTAGCAAACTCGAAGGAACCACGAGCCCATAAGGCAAGTAAACACATAGAGCGCAAGTACCACCTAATACGAGGAGAGGTTGTTGTCTCCAAGATTACATTAATAGATAACCTGGCAGATCCTTTCTCTAATGTCTTTCTAGTGAGAGCTTTTGATGGGCATGTTGAGAGGATGGAAATCACATGTATGGCAATATATATGGTAGCATAGTCTTTTAGTATAAGTGGGAGATTGTTAGGATGTATACTAAAAGCCTAGATTTTTGCAAACATTTATTCTGAAATAAAAATTACATTGGTCAAATGTCTACATTTATGCTAAATGTAGTTGTCCATTTAATTTATATTGTAGATAACATGGTATGTGGTGCCATACAAAACATCATGTTATCAGTTCCTTATAAATTATAAATAGTAGCTCACAACTAAGATAGAATGTGACAAACTATTGGAATGGTTGTAGTGTAATTTGGTATTAGTTTATCTTAACTATAAAATTACACTAGTACACTATGTGTGTATTGAGCAGGACCATTTGAGGTTGTTTCTTTTTATACTGACTGCATAAAAGAATAAAACCTCTGTTATTATGGATATGCGTACTCTTAATTCTGATATAATAACAAGCACATATACTTAGTATTTATTTCTTTAATTTATCAATGGGTGAGATTTAGTTCGTTAAATCAATAGGCCCGATAAGTTGGGAAATGATATTATTTATATGGTGTGTTGTTGATTATAAAAGGAAACTGTGCCCTAGTAATCTAGGTTGATGATGTCCCCTTGAGGAGCTCATAAAGATTGTCATGTAAACCCTACAGGTGGACTTAGTACGGCATGACAATGAAGTTGAGTGGTACTACTCTTAGAGCTAGATATTAATTAAATGAGTTATCAGTAATACATTTAATTAGTGGACATTCGATATCTTAAACACAGGGAGACTAACACACTCATGATAAGAAGGAGCCCATAATGTAATTTGGGATTGATGCGGTAGTTCAATAATAGCTCTTTAGTGGTATGAGTTATTATTGATGAACTTGAGTTGGGTATTCGGGGCGAAGACAGGAAGCTCAAGCTCATCGGGAGACCAAAACCAATTTCTCCTCTCGGTCCCTGTTGTAGCCTCAATAAAGCCTTGTATCCACAAAGTCCACTTCTTACCCAAGTAATGGGCCGGACACATCCTTGCTTGGAGCAAGGAGGGCCAACCAAGCATTAATTTAGAGCCAAGTAGTGGCCGACCAAGCTTGGTGTCCAAGGGCCGGCCGCATAAGAATAAAAGGGAGTTTTTAATTTTGTGTTAAAAATTTTCCTTTTATAGCCATCCTCATGGTTTTAAAAGACAGTTTTAAAATTTTAAAATCTTTCCTTTTATAGATATCTACAAAAGATTAAAGAGAGATTTTAATTTTGTTAAAATCTTTCCTTATTTGTAGTTATCTATAATGTTTAAAAGAGATATTTTAATTTTTGATAAAACTTTCCTTTTTGTAACCATGATTTAAGAAGAGAAGTTTTAATTAATCTTTCCTTTTTTGTAGTTGTCTATATGTTTTAAAAGAGAGAGATTAATTTTAAAACTTTCCTTTTGTTGCCATGTACAATAGGAAATTTAAAAAAAAAAGATTTTAATTGTTATTAAAATTTCCTTTTTTGCCAAGACCAAGGATTATAAAAAAGAGGTTGAGGGTGCCTTATGACATTAACCTAAGCCTTGCCTCCTCTTCTATTTTCCTTGTGGCCGAAACTCTCTCTTGGCCGGCTCCTCTTCTTTTCCTTGGTGGTTGGACCTTGCTTCTCTTCTTTCTCTTTGGTTTCTTTCTCTCAAGGCTAGTGGCACATCAAAGAAGTTCCATCTCCTTGGTGGCCGGCTACTTGGAGGAGGAGAAGAAGAGAAGGTAGTTTCCTATTTTGGCATCCCTTGGTGGCTCGAGAGTCTTGGAGGAGAAGAAGTGGTTCGGGTGGATTCCATCTTGGTAGATCGTTGCCCACACAACATCCAAGAGGAGGAGAGGAATACAACAGAAGATCAAGAGGTCATTAGCTACAAATAAAGGTATAACTAATTAATGGTTTCTTCTTCAAATTAATTAGTTAGTTTTCTTTGCATGGATTCTGAAACACCAACACAAGAGGCTAGCGATTTTATGTTTTGATTTCGTGCTATCGATTTTGTATTTCGATTTTGCATTTCGATCTTGTGTGTTCTATTGTGGTTTCTGTAGTTAAACCTAGGGTTACTGTAAGGAGTTAAATATCCAATTTCTTTGAAAGACTTTGTCTAGGAAGTGGTGGATTATCTCATAACCAAGAAGGCCTAGTGCCTCGTCATGCTTACCTAGAAGCCAATATTTGAAATAGATATTTAATCAACTTCTGTAATATGATTTAACTTAGGAAGATCACATCGATTAAACTTGGAGTAAAAATGTTAAGTATCATTTCCAATCCAAGTTTAACTTCTGAAGAGAAACTTGGATTAATAATGTTAAGCATCATTTTCAATCCAAATCTAACTTTAGTAGAGCACATAGGTAGCTAGGTTAAGTTCTGTGCTTGTACAAATTTTTGTACAGGGGAAACAGAACAATGTTCCGAGTAGCAACCAACAGTTGTTTCATATCATAGGGTTCCATAGACCTATGTCTAGGAGTCAAGTCAAGGATATAGGGGAAGTTATCCCTAGGAGTATCTTTGCAACAACAAATGTGACTATGACTTTTAAGAAGTCAAAGAAAGTCACCAAGAATGTCACAAGGGAAGAGTTGACCTAGAAAATGTGGCCAAGGCTTATAAGAAGCCTAGAAAGGTCATTAGGAAGGTATCTAGGGAAGTTATCCCTAGTGAGTACCTAGAATATCCAAGGAGTACCAATAGGTGTTGGGTTCCTAGGAGCATTTTCTCTACCCCTTAGATGAGTTACAGAGTGTCAACTCCAATTGGAAGGGTAGTTAACCCAACATTGATATAGTTGGCACTTGGAGAGCATTTTTAAAGTTTTGTTAACCTTTAAAAATGAAATGGATTAATTGTTTACTCTTTGGAAGAGTAAAATGTGCCAAACCTTGAGAAATTACACATAATTTAAATTGACACAACTAAGGAAAGGCAAAAGAAATGCCAAGTTGGGGTTTAGCATTTTCTTGAGAAAATATAGGCAAATCAAGGATCAATTTTAGGTTTAGCTAAGGATTAAAAATACTTAGATAGAATATCTAGATATATTTTATTTATGCTAAATTGTCATGTTTTATTTGCTCATCATATGCCATGACATCATATTTTACATTCATGTTTATTATGAAAAACACAACAAAAATACCATGTTATGTCATACATACATCATGTAGCAATAGTGTATTTTCTTTTTGAAAATCATTTATTTTGTTGTATGCCATAAATCATCATGCATTATTTTTATTTCCTTGTAATTAAGGATAATGGCATTTACTAACAAGTGACATCTTAGGTGGATGTTCATAATTCAAAATGCCTTGATAGATATGCATGATCCCTAGCTTAGGGCAAAACCAAAATCTACATCTCACAAAGACTATAAGGTGACTTGTATGTGTTTTAGTACACATTAAATACAAGTGAGATATTAGGGTGATGAACAAGACTCAAGATGTTGGTTTAGTGTATCTAGTTGAGTTTTGAATTCATCTAAACACATAGTTATGTGTACTCCAATCATTGGGAAAGCCAATGTACAAGTCATGTGCATTGAGCCCAAAGAACATGGTTAGAAATTAGTTTTGAAAATTATTTTAAATATACTTTGGAAAACCTTGGTGAAAGCTATCTTTTGATAGTAATCATCATTGAAAAGTTAGACAAAAACTTGGAAGAAATATTGAAGTTTTTACAAGTTTTCAAGTTTGTGTCAATCTTTGAAAATAAGGTGTATTTTCTTAGAAAACTATTTTTCCTTAATAGTATATACCCTAAATAATGTCTACAACAATTTTCATAATTTTTAAAATTTTGTAGAATTTTTAGCGGATTTCTGAATTTTGTTGAAATTAAATTTTAGGATATCAGAGTCCCAATCAACTAACAGATCGATTAGGATGTATTTCCCGTGAGCAGCAACACACAAAATCGATCAACCGATCGATCCATTCATGCTTGGATCGATCGAGAAATTGATTCAGAGGCAGGTTCTACGAACAGAACCTCTCTGAATTAATCAATGGATTGATTGAACCAGTATCAATCGATTGAGCCCCAATCTAATCGATTGAAAAGGCTGATTTTGGTTAGAAAAGTCTGATTTTAGTACTTTAAGCCATTTTTGGGATTTTTAAACATTCGTAACCCCTTGAAACACATTGGTATACATTTAGGGGGATGGATTGGTTAAGGAACACTAAATTGAAGTTTAGGGTGAGGTTAGTTTCAACATTGAATCTCTTAAACCTCAAAACTTCAAAATTTTGGGTTTTCTAAAGATTTAGGAACTCCAAGTCATTGTTGGTGCAATGGAAGAAGTTTGAAGCATGTTTTTAGGGGGAGATACTCTTTAAAAATATGGAAATATTTTTCCAAAACCATTGAAGGTGGTAAATCCTTCATTTGGAGAAATGCTCAAGGTTGAGTATTGGGGAACAATGGAAGATTAGATATCTTCATTGTAGAAAAGGAGTATGCTCAAGGATGAGTATTGGATACAATAAAGGGTATGGGACCTTCACTTTTGGAATGATGAATGCTCTTGGATGAGTATGGTGAAGTGGTTAATGCCCAAGGGTGAGCATTGGATACAATGAAGGGTATGAACCTTCATTATGGTGTTGCGAACAACATGGTAGGTTATGAACAATGTTTGCGTAACTCTTCAGGGGGAGAGTTTTTGATGTATGCCAATAGGAGGAGAATGTAGGGTTTAAGTTAGGCCTTCATTACTTCTCTAGGAAAGTTTGGGGGAGAATGTAGGGTCTAAATTATTCCTTCATTACCTAAAGAGGGAGTTTGCCCTCTAGGAAGGCAGAGAATGAAGGAAACTCTCATTCATGCATTGGCATGACGAAAAAGTTGAGGCTATGAGATTAGCCTAACTTAAAGGTATTGTCAAAC
This sequence comes from Zingiber officinale, assembly GCF_018446385.1. Classification (NCBI taxonomy): domain Eukaryota; kingdom Viridiplantae; phylum Streptophyta; class Magnoliopsida; order Zingiberales; family Zingiberaceae; genus Zingiber; species Zingiber officinale. Next base: position 32,800,350 of record NC_055999.1, on the reverse strand, counting down.
ATCAAAAAGGGGAAGATTTTTGGTGCAATATTCCCTGGGTTAGGTTGACCAGGTTGACTAAGCTTGAGTTACCTCAAGCTTGAGTCTTGATGTTTGGGTTTCGATGTTTGACAATACATAGAGATTGCAGATGCAATCATCTAATTGGGGAGATTATTGATACAATTCTCCTTTAGTCAAGGATTGACCAGTTTGATGTAAAGAAGAGTCAAGTAGGTCAAGATTGAATGGATACTTGACTGGGAAAGTCCTAACCGGATGTTAGGCAGTTGGAAAATCCTGGTGAGTGAAGCTAGGTGAAAGGCCTAGTGAGTGAAGCTAGGCAGTTGAAAAATCATGGTGAGTGAAGCCAGGTGAAAGACCTAGTAAGTGAAGAAGCTAGGTAGGTGAAAGTCGCGGTGAGTGAAGCCGGGCAGAAGGAAAATCCTGGTGAGTGAAGCCAGGTGAAAACCCTAGTGAGTAAAGTTAGGTGAAAGTCCCGGTGAGTGAAGCTAGGCAGATGGAAAGTCCTAGTGAGTGAATCTAGGCAAAAGGAATGACCTAGTGAGTGAAGCTAGGCGACAGTCCTGGTTGTTGGTTGCTACTCGGAATACCGTCCTAGTTCCCCTGTATAAAAATTTGTACAAGCATAGAACTATCTTAGCTACCCTTGTACTTTACTGAAGTTAAATTTGGATTGCAAATGATGCTTAACATTATTAATATAAATTGTCCTTCAGAAGTTAAACTTGGATTGGAAATAATACTAAACATTTTTACTCCAAGTCTAACCGATGTGATCTTCCTAAGTTAAATCATATTACAGAAGTTATCAAATGTCTATTTCAAAGATCGACTTCTAGGTTAAACATGACGAGGCACTAGGCCTTCTTGGGTATGGGATCATCCACCACTTCCTAGATAAAGCCTCACAAAGAAATCGGCTATTTAACTTCTTACAGTAAACTAGGTTTAACTATAGAGTCCTCAATAGAAACACATTATCAAAACATGAAATCGAAAAATAAAATCGATAACAAGAATGATAATTTAAAACCGATAGCCTCTTGTGTTTGGTTTTTCAAGATCTATACAAAGAACATGAATTAGTTATGATGCAGAAACAAATAACTAGTTATACCTTTCTTTGTAGCTAAAGACCTCTTGATCTTCTGTTGTATTCCTCTCCTCCTCTTGAACGTCGTGTGGGTGATGATCTACCAAGACGGAATCCACTCGAACCACTTCTTCTCCTCCAAGACTCTCGAGCCACCAAGGTGTTGGTTGGTCCTAGGAGGATCGTACCGGTTCCACTGTACAAAAATTTTGTACAAGTGTCGAACCTTTTCCTAAACAACCTATTGTGTTCTTTAGAAGTTAAATTAGGAATCGCAAACGGAACTTAACATTATTGATTCCAAATTTAACTTATCTGATCTTAATGGTTTAACTTGGATCGCAAGCGGAACTTAACACTATTGATCCAAATCAACCTATGTTATAAATTCAAATAAATATTAATTTTCAAAATTGGCTTCCAGGACTGCATGGCGAGGCCAAAAAGTCAATTCTTGGGTATGGGAGCATCCACCACCGCCTAGACAAAGCCTTTTAAGGAAAGCTAATATTTAATTTCCTTATATAACTCTAGGTTTAACCAAAAAGAACAATCGAATCACAAATTCAAAAAATAAAACAAAAGAAACACAAATTCGAAACAAATCTGAAAACTCTAGAATCATATGCCTCTTGTATTTGGTATTTTCAAAAATAACTATACAAAGAAAACTAGTATGATGCGGAAAACAATTACTAGTTATACCTTTCTTTGTAAGCAAATAACCTCTAGATCTTCTACCGTATTCCTCTTCTAATCTCAGACGTTGTGTGTGCAACGATCTTCCGAGACGAGAACCACCAAGCAATTCTTTTCCAAGCTAGATTCGGCCACCATCAATTCTCCAAGAGAAGTAGAGGTCCGGCCATCACCACTAAGCTCCAAGGGATGCTAGAAACAAAACCTCATTTTCCTCCTTTTTCTCCAAGCAAGATCCGGCCACCTTCCAAGCTTCAAAGGATGAAGAGATTCGGCCACCAAGGAGAAGAAAGAAAAAGGAGAGGGAAGAACTTGAAGGGCCGGTCACACCAAGAAAGAGTGGGAGAGAAAAATAGAATAGAGTTGTTCTCATGAAGGTATCTCTACCCCCTTTTTTATAATCCTTGGTCTTGGTAAATAACGAAATTTAAATAAAACTTCCTTAATTCCTTTTCCAGGAAAAAGAAAATTTAATTAATTAAAAATCAATTTCCTTTTCTCACATAACATGGCCGGCCACCTTTCTAATCCCAATCAAGGAGAGTTTTAATTTAACACAAGAATTAAAACTTCCTAATTTGTTTCCGAAAATTTATAAAAATTTCTCCAATAATTTTTCCCTTCATGATGGATTGTAAAAGGAAATTTTATTAATTAATTTTTTTTTAAATATGTGGATGATTTACAAAAATAAAATTTCGCTAAAAATTAAAACTTCCTATTAAAGCATCTCTCTACAAAAAGAAAAATTTTAATTAAAATTCCTCTCCCCTTAATTCCATGGGATCACGTTGGCAATTGGCAATCTTCTCACGTTGACTTAATTGGCAAGCAAACACGTGAGTTGCTTAAACAAAACTTCTCACATTGACTTGGTTGGCAAACAAAAACATGAGTTGCTTAAACAAAGCTTCTCACGTTGACTTGGTTGGCAAACAAAACCGTGAGTTGCTGTTCTGTTTAAGCAATCGGCATTTCACAGCAAGCAATTGAGAACTCGCTGTCTACGTTGATCACAGCAATATGAAACATCCTTGGATAGCAACGCCAATAACATGGACTTGAAGATAGACTTGAGTGGATACAAGACTTTTATATAGAGGCTACAATATGGATCGACAGGAGGAATTAGTTTTGGTCTCCCGATAAAATTAAGTTTCTCGTGTTCGCCCTGAACACCCAACTTAATTTCATCAATAATAATTCATACCACTAAATAATTATTATTTAACTACCGCACCAATCCCAAATTACATTTTGGGCTCCTTCTTATTATCAGTGTGTTATTCTCCCTGTGTTTAAGATGTCGAATGTCCACTAATTAAATTGAGTTACTACCAACTCACTTTAATTAATATCTTAGTCCAATAGTAGTACCACTCAACCTTATCGTCATGTCGGACTAAGTCCACCTGCAGGGTTTATCATGACAATCCTTATGAGCTCCTCTTGGGGACATTATCAACCTAGATTACTAGGACACAGTTTCCTTCTATAATCAACAACACACACTATAAGTAATATCATTTCCCAACTTATCGGGTCTTTTGATTTATTGAGCTAAATCTCACCCTTTGATAAGTCAAAGAAATAAATACTAAATATATGTGCTTGTTATTATATTAGGATTAAGAGCACACACTTCCATAATAACTAAGGTTTTCTTCTTTTATTAAATCAGTATAAAAAGAACTTACCTTAAATGGTCCTACTCAATACACTTAGAGTGTACTAGTGTAATTTATTAGTCAAGATAAACTAATACCTAATTACACTACGACAATTCCAACGGTTTGTTCCTTTCCATCTTAGTCGTGAGCAATTGTTTATAATTTATAAATACTGATAACATGATCTTCTGTGTGTGACACCACACACCATGATATCTACAATATAAATTAATTGAACAACTACACTTAGCATATAAATATAGGTATTTTGTAACGACCCAGCCCTCTTGGCCCATTTGGCGGCCCATTTGGCGACCCTCGGGTCGTCGACCGTCTGCTCTTATGTTGTCGGTCCATTTGGCGACCTCTCATGTCGTTTACCGACGACCCTTGGCCGTGCCGTTACTCACTAGGACTTTCCACCATGCGAACTCTAAACCTCCAGGCTTAAGTATTAGAGTTTATGAATCCTGGTAACCAAGTGAGATGATCTCACTTGGTTACCAGGATTCATAAACTATAATACTTAAGCCTGGAGGTTTAGAGTTCGAATCCCGGGGAGGCAAAAATCCACTGACCAGGGGTGGAAAGTCCTAGTGAGTAACGGCACGGCCAAGGGTCGTCGGTCGACGACATTAGAGGTCGCCAAATGGGCCGACGACATAAGGGCCGACGGTCGACGACATGAGAGGTCGCCAAATGGGCCGCCAAATGGGCCAAGAGGGCCGGGTCGTTACATATTTGACCATTGTAATTCTTTATTTCTAAATAAATGTTTATACAAAAGCTAGGCTTTTAGTATACACTCTAACAATCTCCCACTTATACTAAAAGACTAAGCTGCCATATCTGCTGCCATACATCTGATTCCTAACCTTTAACATGCCCATCAAAATCTATTGCCTTAAAGGCCTTAGTGAAAGGATCTCTAAGGCTATCATCTGATGCAATTCTAGGCGGCAACAACTTCTCCTCGTTATACGATGTCTCGTATTGGGTGGTACTTGCGCTCTATTGTGTTTACCTGCCTTATGGACTTATGGTTCCTTCGAGTTTTTTACTGCACCACTATTATTACAAAAATTGTAATAATTTTGGACAAACCAGAAATCATGTCTAAGTCCATCATGAAGTTTCTGAGCCATATAATTTCTATAGCTGCCTCAGAGGCTGCCACATACTCAGCTTCTATGGTGAAGTCCGGATAAGAACCTATGCTTAACACTCCTCCATAGTTATGGCTTTACCTCTTAAAGTAAACACAAAAACCCCGAGGTTGACTTACTATTGTCCCTATCTGATTGGAAGTCAAAAATCTGTGTAACCCACAGGGATCAAATTATCTGCCAAGCATATAATCTCTAGTCCCTCTAAGGTACTTTAATATATACTTTACGGTAGTCTAGTGTCCCGGTCCTGGGTTACTTTGATATTTGCTAACTATGCCCTGGGCAATACAGATATCTTGTCTCGTTCATAGCATACATTAGGCTTCCGACAGCCGAAGCATAAGGAACTGCCTTCATATCCTCTATCTCCTTTGATGTCTTCGGAGACATCTCTTTAGATAAAGTTACTCTATGTCTAAAAGGTAAGAAAACTTTTATTGGAGTCTTGCATACTAAAACGAGCAAGGATTGTTTCGCTATATGAAGCTTGGAATAAGCATAATATTCTTTTCTTGCGATCCCTTATTACTTTGATCCCAATAATATGTGCATTCTCCCAAGTCCTTTATATCGAATTTGTTTGGACAACCATACCCTTACTTTCGACAACATTTTGATATTGTTTCCAACTACCAAAAATGTCATCTACATATAGTACAAGAAATACCATCACGTTTCCATCACACTTCTTGTATACACAAGACTTATCCGGTCACTGAATAAATCTATAGGTCTGGATTACTTCAGATGTCCAAGACCTTGAAGCTTTGCTTCAGTCCATAGACCGATTGAGCTTACATACTAGATGCTCCTTGCCTGTGTCAATGAACCCTTCTGGTTGCTTTATATGAATATTTTCTTCAAGACTTTCATTAAGGAAAGTTATCTTGACATCCACTTACCGAATCTCATAGTCCATATAGATAAAAGATTCCGGATAGACTTAAGCATGACTACCGGCAAAAAAGTTTCCTTTTTCAACAAGCCTTGCTTTGAAAATTTCCACCTTCCTGTCTACCCCTCTTTTTTTATTGTAGACCTATTTACGCCCAATGGATTTTACACCATTTGGTGGTTCTTCAAGCTCCCAGACTTTATTAGAATACTTATATTCTAATTCTATATTCATTGCTCTTTATAAAGATATTGCATCTTTATCTTGGAGCGTTTCGTCATATGTCCGGGAATTAGGTTCATGTTCACCAGGGATCAAGTCCAAAGACTCTCCCAAAACATGAATATTTTAGGTTGCCTAACAACCCTCCCACTACGACAAGGCACTTTCTGCAATTGTGTATCATCTGTGATACGTGTTGTAGTTTCTTGTGATATTTCATCTTGTATAGTTGGTACTAGATTAGACGTGTCCTTTATTATTACCTTAAGAACAAATTTACTTATGAGCTTATGGTTTATTACATAGTCCTCTTCTAAAAATCATGCATTGGTGCTAACAATGACCTTCTGATTTTTAGGACTATAAACCTCCTTTCGTTTCTCTAGGATAACCTACAAACAAGTGAACTCCTGTCCAACTTATCAATGTCTCTCATGTGCTATACCACCCAAATCCGAATATGCTTCAGACTAGGCTTACGCCCATTCTGCAATTCTATGGGAGTAGAGAGTTCTGACTTAGAAGGTACTATGTTCACTTCCGTTTCCAGTGTATATCCTTGAAACGAATTTGGTAATTTTGAAAAACTCATCATTAATCTAACTATTTCCATAAGAGTCTTATACCTTCTACTACACCATTATGTTGAGGTGTACCAGGTGTAGTTAGTTGAGATTAAATCTCGACTTCTGATAAGTGTCTCCTAAACTCTCCTAAATGGTACTTGCCACTATGATCTCACCGTAGTGTCTTGATATTTTTACCTTGACGTTTCTCCACATCAGCCTTGTACTCTTTGAACTTATCAAAGTACTTAGACTTGTGGTATATCAAGTAAATGTACCCACATCTCGAATAGTCATCTATAAAAGAGATGAAATATTTGAGACAACCTCTTGCCTAGATAATCAAAAGTCCATACAAATTAGAATGAACCAATTCCAATATATCTTTGGCTCCATACCCCTAGACTTAAAAGCTTCTTGGTTATTTTTCCTTCCAAGTAAGACTCGCAGGTTGGAAAGATTTCCACTACCAATGAACCCAAGAGTTCATTGGTTATTATCCTTTGAATCCTACTCAAGTTAATATAACCTAGCTTTAGATGTCAAAGATAAAATTGGTTCTTCTCCGAAGGTTACTTTCTCTTTTAAAAGTTAGAAGATGTGTTATTAATTTCCATTTGTTGCATCGTGGAATTTATTGGATTTATAAATTGCCAACCAACGTACTAGAACAGATATTTTCCCTCTTTTCCTTGATAACAACTTTGTTATCAAAAGAGACAGAATATCAAGTTTAGAAACTGAAATTTAGTTCTTTCTAAACTTGGTACGTAAAGATAATTTCTCAAAATCCAAGTTTAGTTCCTCTTGGAGGATAAACGCCTCCCACTACAATAGCTACTATTTTTGCAGCAGTGACTATGTAGACGGTGATTTTCCTTTCATATAGTTGTCGGGTTTCCTGGAACCCCTGCAATAAATTGTAGACATGATCAGTGGTTCTCGTATCTACACACCAGGTACCGGTAGATAACTCCACTAAACATGTAACAACTAATGAATAAAATACACCTGTATTGTTCTTAGTTCTAAGAAGACAGTCCACCTGATTGTCCAAGTCTTATTTCCAATCATTATAATTGGGACCACTAAGTATATCCTATAGTATAACAGCTAGGGGATTGACCAACATTTTAAATCCTAAGAATCACAAAAATATTTGGTCAAGACCAACTCCTTAAAAATCCCCATGAATTTTGTATGTCATGTTAGTGTGGACGTATACAAATTCAAAGAGGAGATTTTATCCATTAATTTTATTATCTCATCAACCTTACTTTATGATGAATAAAATTAATAGTTGGTTTTGTCTTTAGTTAAATATTTGGTCAAAATTTTGAATTTAAAATAACATTGATTTCTCAAACAATATTATTTAAATTCACCAACACCTCAAACACCGGAAATTATGAATGCCACATTAGTGTGGATGTATACAAATTCAACATTTGTAAGAGGAGGGTCTTACCCATTAATTTTATTATCTTGTCATCCTAACTTTATGACAAATAAAATTAATAGTTGGTTTTCCTTTGGTCACGTAAAACAATAGCAGCGACTCCGTTGGGGAGGATACTTTTGAGTGCGTCTAAGTATATACCATTTCTTGATACTAAGTCCATTAAATATGATTATGCCCCTTCAGTTGGAGAAGATCACACGCTCCTAAATAATTTCCTATAACCATCCATAAAGGAAGTTTGATCTAGTGATCCGCAACAAACCCATCCGTTGTGGAGGGAGGCATTCAGAGCCAACATGCAAGCTTGTTGCATCACTTATAAACCAGTAATGGAGACCGTGGAATTTATTTACAAATCCCTCTCCCACATAGTTTTTAAAGTTAGGAATTTTAACCTATGCTAGCATACTTTACATGCATATTACAGTAAATAAAAGCAATAAATATGGAAATTAATTTTCCAACTATTATGGCTTCTTCCATCACTGTTCTTTGTGTGTTCCAACCCTGGATGCTGCCATCTTTAGCCACCGCCATCAGGTTCATGTCGTCGGGTCCATCGAGCTTCCTTTTCTGCTGCACCTCTGGTCCTCCAATAGCACCACGCTTCGCAAGGATACGATCCATGACAAAAATAAAATTTTACATATATCGATCCTATATTCCACAAAGGAATGTACATGTAATCTAGATCAAAACAAAAATGTAAAATCATAATAACTAATACAGCTCATGTTGTATTTAATATTACAATTATGCACACAAAATAAAATGCCCTTGACATGTCCAAGGGTCTAATCACACACAATATCTATATACCATAATAGTTGGAGCCTACAACCACAAAGTTAGCACATCCTGTAACACCCCTAGAAAGCCTAGAAGGGTAATGGGAGTACGAATGAAAAGAGGATGTAAATACTCTATGTTAAATATTAAGATGGATTTAGATGATTAAAACTTTATGAAAGAAAAATAAAGTTGAGAATATAATCATCTAAGCATGATTTAAAATGTATGGAATTAATGTGGACAAAAGAAAGAAATAAGAGATAATATGTACATGTATGAAATATTTATGCATAATGCATAATATATATGAATTATTATGTGTAAAAGAAAATAAAATGTTAGAAGAGAGATTGAACCTTGGATCTCTTGTAGGGAACATGTATAGGATACCAAAGGGGATAGGAGAATTATTGATAAGGAGAGAAAGGATTAAGTAGTTAAGAATAAGAAAGGATTCTTTTTACTTAAAAGAAAAAGGAAGTAAAAAGAAATAAAAATATACATAACCAAGTTTTGAACCTTGGTTCTCTTGTGGATGCATGCATGTATTAACCAAGTGGGATAAGAGAGGATATTGTAAGAGGAGAGATAGAAAATTTTATTAAAGGAGAGAAAAGAGAGAGATTAAGAGAGAACTCACAAGGCATATCTCTAGAATATTCCTATCATAAAGAAGAGGAATAAATGGGGAGGATGAATCAAGTCAAATTCCTCCCTCATTTTAGTATAAATAGGCATGGAGGGGTGACTTCAAATTCATCCTCCACTCCTCTCCCTCTCCTCCTCCCTCTTGTGCCGAGACCCCTCTCCCTCTCCTCTTCTTCTTGTTGCCAAGCAACACAAGAGGAAGGAAGCTCCTCTTCCTCCTCACTCCCTCCCTCTTCTTTCTTCCTTGTTGTTGCCGAGCAACACAAGAGGAAGAAGCTTCTTCTTCCTCCTCTCCACCAAAAGACCTAGCCACTCCTTTCCCTCCATTGGTGCCGAACCTAGCAAGCAAGAAGAAAGGTCCAAGCAAGTTCTCAATTCTAGGAAACTTAAGCGAAGAAGGTAAGTTTCCCCTCACCTGTGGTACAAGGCTTTTTACATGTTTTTATGATTTTATGAGGATTTTAAAACCTAGAAACAAGTATGAGAAAATTCGGTTAAGAAGAGCTTTCGAAATCTAGTGATGTTTAACTAGTCTTCACTAAATGATAGATTTTCCATGCCATGGAAAAGGATTCTTCTTCATGTTTTTATACCTATATGATGCTTGATAAGAGGAGCACTTAACCCTAGAATTTCGGCCAAAAATATTTTTAAGAGGCTAGAGAAATTCATTGTTTTACTCAACTAGTACAAGGTTCTTCCTATGAAATGTTAGGGACCATGTAATTAGTTTTCTTGCTTAGAAGATGTTTGAACTAAAAGGAAACCCACCCATATGTTTCGGCCAAGAAGGGGTTTAGGGTTAGGAATACCCTTAAATTTAAATAAACATGCTCATGAGGTAGGATACAAAGATGTTAAAAGATTTGTATGTTTCGGCCAAGTTGTTCATGAACTAAATTTATATGTTTGTTTCTTAGTAAATTTTACCATGAAACTCACTTAGGTTTTCATGCTTTAGACTACTTAAAAACCTAGCTAAAGAATGGTAGGTTTCGGCCATGTGAAGGAAATAAAAGAAAAAAAAAGGGAAAGAAAGAAACCTAGGAAATTTTATGCAATGAAATTTAAGTAAATGTAATGATATGTGATAGCATATGAAATGCTATACATAATGAGAAGAATGAAATTTATGTAAATGCCATGATATGTGATAGCATATGAAATGCTATACATAATGAGAAGAATGAAATGTATGTAAATGCCATGATATGTGATAGCATATGAAATGCTATACATAATGAGAAGAATGAAATTATGTGAATGTCATGATATGTGATAGCATATGAAATGCTATACATAATGAGAAGAATGAAAAATGAAATGCATGAAAGATTGTTAGGGATATGATATGATAGTTATGCATGATAAATTACTTTGTATGGTTTGTACCAAGGGTGGGCTCCGTAAACGCCCCGGGGTCGATGGAATAAGACTCGGGCCTCGTCAGTAATGGGCTTCTGATGCCCTAGGTCGATGGAGTAAGACTCGGGCCTAGTATGTATGTATGGTAGGGTTCAAGACTTGCTACCTTGGACCTACGTATGATGTATGTGGTACAAACCGGGATCCCCAATGATGATGATATTAATTTCAAGTACTTACAAGTATAAGTTTTCAAATTCATGATGCATTGCCTGCATATGTGCTTGAATTAGCTAATGATTTTGATATGATGCCATGATGATATGAATATGATACCTTTGTATGTTGTATGCTTATGATATTATGCATGATGTTAATATACGATGATTTTTGGTTTTAGTGAGTAGGAAAGGAACTTACTGAGCCATGAGTGCTCACAGCTTACTTTCCTTGTACCGCAGATAAAAGAACTGGATGAACTAGAGGAGCAACAGGAGGAGCGGATAATGATGTGTGTGGTGGTGGCTCGGCAAAGAACGATTCGGACAGATTAATATGATTAGTTATAGAATCAATATATGCATATTTAATCTGTGATATCATGCTTATTTAAATAAAATGAATGGTTTAAATTTTTTTATTCTTCCGCTGTTATAGTAAAACATGTACGTAAGTAGTATAAGAACGTAGCGCCGCCTTTTGGGTTGGGTAAGAAGGGCGGGCGTTACACATCCTACTATTATCCTACCTAAATTATGTATGACATGTGCATAATCTATTTGAAAACCAAACACACAAAGGCAAACCCTAGCTCTGATACCAATTGTTGGTTGGTCCTAGGAGGATCGTACCGGTTCCACTGTACAAAAATTGTGTACAAGTGTCGAACCTTTTCCTAAACAACCTATTGTATTCTTTAGAAGTTAAATTAGGAATCTCAAACAGAACTTAACATTATTGATTCTAAATTTAATTTATTTGTTCTTAATGATTTAGACTTGGATCGCAAGCGGAACTAAACACTATTGATCTAAATCAACCTATGTTATAAATTCAATTAAATATTAATTACCAAAATTGGCTTCCAGGACTGCATGGCGAGGCACATGACCTTCTTGGGTATGGGAGCATCCACCACCGCCTAGACAAAGCATTTTAAGGAAAGCTAATATTTAATTTCCTTATATAACTCAAGGTTTAACTAAAAAGAACAATCGAATCACAAATTTGAAAAATAAAACAAAAGAAACATAAATTCGAAACAAATCCAAAAACTCTAGAATCATATGCCTCTTGTGTTTGGTATTTCCAAAAATAACTATACAAAGAAAACTAGTATGACGCGGAAAACAATTACTACTTATACCTTTCTTTGTAAGCAAATAACCTCTAGATCTTCTACCGTATTCCTCTTCTAATCTCAGACGTTGTGTGGGCAATGATCTTCCAAGATGAGAACCACCAAGCTCCTTCTTCTCCAAGCTAGATTTGGCCACCATCAATTCTCCAAGAGAAGTAGAGGTCCGGTCATCACCACTAAGCTCCAAGGGATGCTAGAAACAAAGCCTTCTTTTCCTCCTTCTTCTCCAAGCAAGATCCGGCCACCTTCCAAGCTTCAAAGGTTGAAGAGATTCGGCCACCAAGAGAAGAAAGAAAATGGAGAGGGAAGAACTTGAAGGGCTGGCCACACCAAGAAAGAGAGGGAGAGAAAAATAGAATAGAGTTGTTCTCACGAATGTACCTCTACCCCCTCTTTTATAATCCTTGGTCTTGACAAATAAGGAAATTTAAATAAAACTTCTTTAATTCCTTTGAAATGAAAAAGAAAATTTAATAAATTAAAAATCAATTTCCTTTTCTCACATAACATGGCCGGCCACCTTTCTAATCCCAAACAAGGAGAGTTTTAATTTAACACAAGAATTAAAACTTCCTAATTTGTTTCTGGAAATTTATAAAAAAAAATTCAATAATTTTTCCCTTCATGATGGATTGTAAAAGGAAATTTTATAAATTAAAAATTTTCTTTTAAATATGTGGATGATTTACAAAAAAAAAACGTTAAAAATTAAAACTTCCTTTTAAAACATCTCTCCACAAAAAGAAATATTTTAATTAAAATTCCTCTCCTCTTAATTCCATGTGATCACGTTGGCAATTGGCAAGCTTCTCACGTTGTCTTAATTGGCAAGCAAACACGTGAGTTGCTTAAACAAAACTTCTCACGTTGACTTGGTTGGCAAACAAAAACATGAGTTTCTTAAACAAAGCTTCTCACGTTGACTTGGTTGGCAAACAAAACCGTGAGTTGCTGTTCTGTTTAAGCAATCGACATTTCACAGTAAGCAATTGAGAACTCGCTGTTTACGTTGATCACAACAACATGAAGCATCCTTAGATGACAACGCCAATAACATGGACTTGAAGATAGACTTGAGTGGATACCAGACTTTTATATAGAGGTTACAATAGGGACCGAGAGGAGAAATTGGTTTTGGTCTCCCGATGAAATTATGCTTCCCGTGTTCGCCCTGAACACCCAACTTAATTTCATCAATAATAATTCATACCACTAAAGAATTATTATTGAACTACCGCACCAATCCCAAATTATATTTTGGGCTCGTTCTTATTATGAGTGTGTTATTCTCCCTGTGTTTAAGATGTCGAATGTCCACTAATTAAATTTAGTTACTGACAACTCACTTTAATTAATATCTTAGTCCAAGAGTAGTACCACTCAACCTTATCGTCATGTCGGACTAAGTCCACCTACAAGGTTTATCATGACAATCCTTATGAGCTCCTCTTGGGGGCATTATCAACCTAGATTACTAGGACACAGTTTCCTTCTATAATCAACAACACACACTATAAGTAATATCATTTCTCAACTTATTGGGTCTTTTGATTTATCGAGCTAAATCTCACTCTTTGATAAGTCAAAGAAATAAATACTAAATATATGTGCTTGTTATTATATTAGGATTAAGAACACACACTTCCATAATAACTAAGGTCTTGTTCTTTTATTAAGTCAGTATAAAAAGAACTTACCTTAAATGGTCCTACTCAATACACTTAGAGTGTACTAGTGTAATTTATTAGTCAAGATAAACTAATACCTAATTACACTACGACTATTCCAACGGTTTGTTCCTTTCCATCTTAGTCGTGAGCAATTGTTTATAATTTATAAAGAACTGATAGCATGATCTTCTATGTGTGACACCACACACCATGTTATCTACAATATAAATTAATTGAACAACTACACTTAGCATATAAATGTAGGTATTTGACCATTGTGATTCTTTATTTCTAAATAAATGTTTATACAAAAGCTAGGCTTTTAGTATACACTCTAACATAAGGGATGCGAAAATAGGAAACTCCTTATCTTCTTCTTCTCCAAGTAGTCCGGCCACTAAGAGATCTCCAATGCTTGATGCCGCCGACCCTTATGTTTCCTTTCCTCCAATCAAGCCATCGGCCCTCATGGAAGTAAAACAAGGGGAGATGGGAAGGGAAGAGGGGTCGACCACCAAAGGAATAGAAGAGGAGAAAGCCTAGGTTCCATCCTATGAAGGCACCCTCTACCTCTCTTTTATAACCCTATGTTTAAGATATCGAATGTCCACTAATTTAATGAGTTACTGACAACTCACTTAATTAATATCTAGCTCCAAGAGTAGTACCACTCAACCTTATTGTCATGTCGGACTAAGTCCACCTGCAGGGTTTACATGACAATCTTTATGAGCTTCTCAAGGGGACATCATCAACCTAGATTACTAGGACATAGTTTCATTCTATAATCAACAACACACCATATAAATAATATCAATTCCCAACTTATCGGGCCTATTGATTTAACAAACTAAATCGCACCCTTTGATAAATTAAAGAAATAAATATTAAGTATACATGCTTGTTATTATATCATGATTAAGAGTACGCACTTTCATAATAATAGAGGTTTTGTTCTTTTATGTAATCAGTATAAAAAGAAACTACCTCAAATGGTCCTACTCAAGACACTCATAGTATATGATGTGCGTAGATCTTATGATTATTTATAGATGTTTTGACGCACATTCACTTACTTTATTCACATATATTCTATGAATATTCACCTCTCTTAGCATATATTCAGCATAAATACTCTTTTATTCGGAGATCTGCTCTTTTGTGTGTTTTCTTGTTGACAGGACGTTATTTGGAGCGAAAATGGAGCAAAAGCGCCTAGGCCGTGTAGGCCACACGGCCGTGTGGCCATAGCATGTTCCGGCCGTGCCAAATGGCACGGGCGTGCTTGTAATCCAAATTTGAAGAAGGCCTTGGCCGTACCGAATGGCACAACCATGCCAATCATCCCATGGCCAAGCAACACACAGCCGTGCCAACATTCCAGAGGTAGAGAAGGTCACGGTCGTGTGAATCCACACGGCCGTGTGACCTTGGTAGAGAAGTAGAAGGCCACAGCCATGCACCCTCACACGACCGTGTGACTCAACCCGAGAAGGAGCCGTGTGAGGCCGTGTGGATTCCACACGGCCGTGCGATGAAGAACACGGGTCGTGCCACGCCAAAATAGGATTGGGCTGAATTCTGGGAAGATTGCAGATTGTTCATAATTTCGCCATAACTTTGCACTCCGTTGAAGTTTCAAGACGTTCTTTATACCAAAACATAGATGACTTCAAGATCTATAACTTTGCTTCAGATCCAATAGAGAGAAAGCGTTGTCTGCCTATTCTAAATGGCATGGTCGTGCCTCCCAACCGTGGGTTCAACTGGACCTCCGCCCAGACCGCAGACCAAACTTCGAACCACCATAACTTTCGGTTCGGTAAGAACTAGGGCTTGATCCAAGTATCAGATTGAATATAATTTAAAGAGATGCAACTTTGGTTTAGGGTAAATCATGAGAAAACCTGGTTTAAAAGGTGAAAAACCTAGTTTACCGGACCTCTATAATCCTGGTTTTCCTGGACAGCTTGGAGGAGGTATAAAAGAGTCAAGAACCCTATTCTTCTATGAGATTGGGTTTGAGATTTCACCTCCTCTCCTGGGGAAAGGGTTCTCCCCTTTGGGTGAAACCCTAGATCTTCATCCACCGCCATCTCTTTGTAACGCCCCGCCTCCTACTGTCTAGGCTGTAAGCCTGGGGGTTACAATCATTATGCTAAACTGAACTATAAGGTGCGGAAAAGCAGAACTAATTAAAACTCTCTGTTATTTGCTGTAAAATCTGGAATCTATATTCAAAATACACTTCTGAAGTTGTACCTATGCTAAATTAGGAAACCTAAACTTTCTATCTGATCAAAAAGTTGAAATTAGACACTACTAGCTGAAATCAGGCATTTCAATCGATCGGCTAATCGATTGGAATTATCTTATCGATCCACTGATCGATTCAACATGCTACTGTGCATGGGGTCAATTCTAGATCGATCAACTGATCGATCCTGCCTGACCAATCAATTCGATAATCGATTCAGAGGCTCTCTGTTCGTGGAAATTAAATTCCCGATCGATCGGCTAATCGATCTATGTCCGATCGATTCATCAGCTTTCTGTACGCAGCAGATCACTTCCCAATCGATCGGTTGATCGATTGAGAACTCCTCAATCAATCGACTGATCGATTGGGGTTTCTGATTTCTGCAGAAATCCCAACCGAACTCATACAGGACCTTTAGAAATCAACTAAAAGCATAATACCACTACTAAGCATGTCATTACTCATGGTTAGCTAGCTAATATCAGGACGACTAATAATCTAAGCATAACTTAATGCATACTTTCATAGTTCTAGACACTTAACATCTAAAAGTGCGGAAAAGTAACACTATAAGAAATACTAAGTCTTTAGACTTGCTAGTCTCCAAGAATCTTTATTCCAAGTTCCTTCTCACACACATCTTCTCGCATTACCCTCCAGCCTCCACTAATTCATCTTCCCTTTGCCTTTATCTGCAGTATAAGGAAAATGAAACTATAAGCTTGGAAGCTTAGTAAGAACCATTTACCTCACAAAACATGCATTCGTAGAAATCATGCTTTCAAAAGATGCTATTTGAAATACATGCTGATGATCATGCTGAGAATGCTAAAACATGGAATATGGACATACAAGTCATGCTAATCAAATACTGAATATAAAGTTATTCATTGTATCAACAAGCAAACTAAACCGATACAAAAGCTAAGCTATTTGTTATATCAATAAGAAAACTAAACTGAAGCTAAGCTGTATTCACATCTCTGGTTTGTGAAGTTTGAAAACTATTTTCATAAATAGATAAAAATAATAATCATGCTGCTGTTGGGCCCGACAACTGTACTTGCTATGCGCGCATCCCTAACTAGGCCCGAGGTAGCAAGTCCCAAATCTAGTAGGGGTACTAGGTTATCTAAACCTAGGGACGACTATGGGAGCCCAACCCAAGGACATCTGAGAGTCCAGCACAGTGCCACTGAAAAAAGTAAAATACTGTTCATAATAGATTTATCTCATCTTGCTTTTACAAGATTATCTGAACCTAGAGCTAGGTTATCTGAACCTAGAGGCGACTATGGGAGCCCATGTAACACCCACTAAGATTTTAAGATAAATATGAGAATGATGAATTTACCTTAGAAAAATATTAGTAGAATGTTGAATCAAAAAGAAATAAAAAGAAATAAAAATAGGGAATGGTCAAGGATTGAACCTTGAACCTCTCATGATGTAAATGATAGGATTAATGGGTAATAACCAGTTGGGATAGGAATAATATATTGATAGCAAAGGAGAGAAACTCATGATAAGGGTGAGAGTAAAAGCTAGCCAAAAGAAAATAAGAAAAGAGCAAGAGAAAGGCAACTTGCCTTCCTTCTTTACTCTCCCACTTCTTCTTCTTTTGCCGTGACTTAAAGAAGGGAATTAAGGGGATTCATTCCCCCTTGTTTCATCATGAATTATGAGAACAAATAAATAAATAAAATAAAAAGAAAAATGAAGAAAAGGGGCTAAGGGAGAAGGAAAGCAAAAACCAATTTTGCTACCTCTTCCCCCTTAACATAAAAGAGAATATGTAAAGAGAAGATTTTATTTTTCTCTCATTTCTCTCATTCTCTCCTCTCCCTCACCGAGAACCTCAGTCCCCTCTCCTCCATCTTCGGCCCCAAGCCAAGGTTTTCTCCTAAGAAAGCCTAAGATACAAGGAGGACTTAGCAAGGGAATCAAAGGAAGGGAACTAGAAGAAGAGGCTACTTCTTCCATCACCACACCTTAGATCCACAAGCGAAAAGGATGTAAGCTTCCCCTCACCTGTGGTACAAGGAGTTTTATGTACTTTTCGGATTTTATGAGGATTAGAAAACCTAGAATAGAATTTAAGAAAAATTCGGCCAAAGAAGAGTTTTCAAATCTAGGAAGGTTTAAACAAGTCCTCATTTCATGATATTTTTCTATGCTATGTAGGAAGGTTTTCCTTCATGTTTTTATACCTATATGATGCTTGGTCAGAGGAGTACCTAACCCTAAAATTTCGGCCAAAAATATTTTAAAGAGGTTAGGGAAATCATTGTTTAACCAAACTAGTACAAGATTCCGTCCATGAATTACTAAGGGTCTTTTATTGGTTTTTCTTGCTTGAAAGTTACTTGGAACCAAAAGAAATCCACTCATATGTTTCGGCCAAGAAAAGAGCTTAGGGTTAGGAAGACCTTTAAATTTAAGTAACCATGTTTATATGATAGAATATAGAGTTCTCTTAAAGAATTGCATGTTGAATATTGCTAGAAATTCATGAATTCTTCATTAAGATTTTCGGCCATGATAAGATGGATAGCTTAGAAAAGCTTAAAAATTTTTTTAACATGCTCAAGACCTCTGTGATATTGAGATATGAAAGTTGTTTAATGCTCTCATGCTTAATTAGAGTATAGAGAATTTAGTTACATGATATATGACATGTAAGATCACAAGGGTCCTAGCTTGTTTATGAACCAAATTTGTATATGATGTTCTTAGTAATTTTTTCCATGAAACTTACTTAGGTTTTCCATGCTTTAGGCCACTTAAAACCTAGTTTAGAGATTGGTAGGTTTCGGCCATGAAGAAAAATAAAAGAAAAAGGAAAGAAACCTAGGAAGCCTAAGACACAATTCACATGTATGTTTATTATGCTTGTCTTTATACATGCTATGAAACATGTATGACTTCCTATGCTTTTAGGCTATTTGAAGCAAATTTAAACACTGATGAGTCTCGGCCAAGTAGGGTTTAAATGACCTAGAGGCCTTGGAATTGAAACCAATTGTGTTAAAAATGCTTCTTTTGGAAACATGATAATATGTTGATTGTGTCACATGCTTGTATAATTTTTCCATGACCTAAATGGACCATTGTATGTTTCGGCCATGAAGGGATAGATGCCCTAGAAACCCTAGAATAAAAATTAAATATGCTCATGTCACTCTACATGAAAAATGATAAGTAGAAAGCCAAAGTTCTCATGCTATATGTTGTTTAATGACCTAAAATGAGGCTAGGGTAAGTTTCGGCCATACCCATTGTATGATGCCTTATTATGAATTTATACATGATGTTAGTTCAAGTTCACATGCTTGTATGCTTGCTTTTATCCCTAATGAATACTTGTTAAATTTCGGCCATGACATATGTTAAGGGCTTGAAGAACTTAGGAACTAGCTCAAATATGCTTACTATGTTACTTGGAAAAAAATGCTATAAATATGGTTTAAGGTTTCCATGCTTTCATGACATTTGGGACCTTGTTTCACACCTGATAGGGTTCGGCCACATGAAGTTTAGGGACTTGGAGAACTTAGAAACCAAGTTAATCATGCTTATAATGCTTCCTATGAAATTGATGTGATGATAATTTAGGTTCCACATGCTTGGAGGTTGTTTTTACCTAAATTGAGATCTAAAGGGGGTTCGGCCATGATAAGAACCCAAGGGATTAGGAAGCTTAGAACCCAAGCTAACTATGTTACCATGTTTCTTATGATAGTATAATCACATGATACACCCTTATGCTTAAACATGTATGCTTGTGATTTATACTTTCCATGATATGATATGTGCTTAGAAATATGCATGCTTTAATGATATGCTATGTGCTTAAAAAAATGCATGCTTTCATGATATGCTATGTGGATAGAAATATGCATGCTTTGATGATATGCTATGTGCTTAAAATATGCATGCTTTCATGATATGCTATGTGGATAAAAAAATGCATGCTTTCATGATATGCTATGTGGATAGAAATATGCATGCTTTGATGATATGCTATGTGCTTAAAATATGCATGCTTTCATGATATGCTATGTGGATAGAAATATGCATGCTTTGATGATATGCTATGTGCTTAAAATATGCATGCTTTTATGATATGCTATGTGGATAGAAATATGCATGCTTTGATGGTATGCTATGTGCCTAAAATATGCATGCTCTCATGATATGCTATGTGGTGAAAATATGCATGCTTTTATGACATGATGTATGCCTATGTGATGTGTGATGCATACTTTTTATGACATGATGTATGCCTAAGTGATGCATACTTTTATGACATAATGTATGCCTAAGTGATGCATACTTTTTATGACATGATGTATGCCTAAGTGATGCATACTATTTATGATATGATGTATGCCTAAGTGATGCATACTTTTATGACATAATGTATGCCTAAGTGATGCATACTTCTATGATAGCTATGTGACTAAATGATGCATTTTTATACATGCTACTTTACTTTGTAAGGCTTGTACCAAGGGTGGGCTCCTAATCAGCCCCTAGGCCTTTGGCTGTGTGATCCAGGCTAGTAAAAACAAAGGGATGGGCTCCTTAGTACGCCCCTAGGTCTATGGCTGTGTGATCCGGACCTAGTTCCTAGTATGATTCAAGACTTGCTACCTTGGATATACTTAGGAAGCGCGCATATCTACGTGATTTATCTATGTGTGGTACAAGCCGGGGCCCTGATTATGTTGATATTATGTTCAAGTATCTAAGAAATGGTTTTAAAGATCATGAGCTATACACATGTTTTTCGGATACATGTTTTCAAAATCATATTGCATATACCTTATGATCATGTTGTGATGATGCTATGATTTATGATATGCCATGATTAGATATGATTATGTTATGTTTCATGCTATGCTTTAAGAGCTTGATATGCCATGCCACCTTATGATGATACTATGATATGCCATGATTAGATATGATTACGTTATGTTTCATGCTATGCTTTAAGAGCTTGATATGCCATGCCACCTTATGATGATACTATGATATGCCATGATTAGATATGATTATGTTATGTTTCATGCTATGCTTTAAGAGATGATATGCCATGACTAGTTATGATTTTGTTATGTTGCATGATATGCTTAAAGAATATGATATGTTATGTCATGACTAGTTGAGATCATGTTATGTTGAGACATTCTTTGATCATGTGATGATTTTCGGTTTTAGTGAGTAGGAAAGGAAATTACTGAGCCATGAGTGCTCATAGCTTACTTTCCTTGTACCACAGATAAAGGAAAAAGCTGGATGAGCTAAAGGAGCAGCAGGAGAGGCCAGGAGATGTGTGTGGCAGTGGCTAGGCAACCAAATAAGAACCTGCTTTAAAAACTTTTAAAGAACTATGCTTTGGTATCATGAATTGTAGTACCGTATGTGTGACTTGATGTTATGTTTCTACTAATTTTGATATCATGTTATTGATGACGTGATAGTGTAGTTCGGATTTGATGAAAAGAAAAATAAAAGAAAAGTTTTTATTAAATTAAGAAAATTATTTTAAGTCTTCCGCTGTTTTAAAAAGAAAAATCTGTACATGAAGTATCGTAGCCCCGTCCCTTAGGGTTAGCAGGGAGGGCGGGCGTTACAGCCCACCCATTGGACCGTAGTCCCATATCAACTAAAGCAAGACTAAGTATACTATTTAAAAATGCATCTATGACATTTAACTGAACTATTAAAACGCCTATTGTAGCATATGACTGTACTAGGCATTTTATCGAACACCTGGTGTGCTCTAACTCTGCATATGGCTGCACTAAGAACATAAGAGCGAACTAAGGACATAAAAGCATGCAATTAGCTACTTATACTGCAGGTGAGGGGTTACTTCCTGCGCTAAGTTTTCTTACAATCCGATCACTAGGTTTCCGGAGAAGAGGATCTCTTCGACGATCCTCTTACGTCTACACGTTCTTCTCGCGGAGGGGAGCGTCCTCGTGCCGGAGTTATCGCTGGGGGTGCTCCTACGACCCTAGGGATTGAACCCTAGGTCTTCTTAGGTTTGTGTGCCGAGAGGGTGAGGGAGAGAGAGGGCGGCGTGTGAGGGTGAGGGAGAGGTGTCGTTCAAGAATAATAACTCCTCTCTCAAATTCCCTATTTATATTAAGTGGTAAATACGCCCCAACTAGCCCATAAATATAATTTCTCTCCTCTTCTTTCAGCACACCTCTACTGGGGCCCCTTGGTTACTAAGTCACCCTATAAGTCAAAGAGTCCATAGGTCGTGGGTTCAATTCCTACTTAGGCTGTTTTACGTTTTTATTTAATTTTGCTACTTCCGCTATTCTAAAAATTCCATAAAAATATCCTAAAATTCTAGAAAAATAATAAAATATTTCTAAAAATTAATTTGAGAATTTTTGGGCGTTATAATCCCCCATACCTTATAAAAAGTTCATCCTCGAACTTAAAATAGCTCTGGGTACTTCTGTCTAATACTAGCTTCTGTCTCCCAAGTTACCTCTTCTATGGCGTGATTTTGCCAAATGACCTTCACTAATGGTACTTCCTTGTTCCGTAATTTATTAACTGCCCGGTCCACTATCTGAATAGGCCGACTGTCATAGCTGAGGTCTTCGCGGACTTGTACCGACTGAGGCTCAATCACCTGGATGGCGTCTGGGATATACTTCTTCAGCATAGAGACATGAAATACGTTATGGATAGCTGACATCTCCTGGGGTAGATCTAGCTCATATGCTACCTTGCCAACACTTCTAGTGATAAGGTATGGTCCCACATATTTTGGACTTAATTTGCCCTTCTTCCCAAAACACATTACTCCCTTCATGGGAGCCACTCGGAGAAATACCGTATCCCCAACTGAAAACTCTAAGGGTCGGCGCCGTGTATCAGCATAGCTTTCCTGGCGGCTCTGAGCTGTCTCTATCCTCTGGCGGATCTGCTGTATAGCTGCCGTGGTATCTGCTACTAGATCTGTCTGAAGTTCTAGTTCTTTCTGTTCACCAGTTTCATACCAACAGATTGGAGATCTACCCCTCCGCCCGTAGAGTGCCTCGTAGGGTGCCATACTGATAGTGGACTGATAGCTATTATTGTATGCAAATTCTGCTAAGCACAGATATTTGCACCAATATCCCTTGAAGTCTAGGGCACATACTCGGAGCATATCTTCGAGTACCTGATTTACTCGCTCCGTCTGACCATTTGTTTGAGGATGGAAAGATGTGCTAAACTTTAACCTGGTGCCCAGTGTTGACTGTACACACTCCCAGAAGTGTGATGTAAATCTACTGTCTCTGTCTGATATAATGGTCCATGGGACTCCATGCAGTCTGACGATCTCCTTGAGATACAACTGAGACAGCTGTTCCATGGAGTAGGATATTCTGATAGCTAAGAAGTGGGCTGATTTAGTCAATCTGTCGACTATTATCCAGATGGTATCAAAACCATTCGTGGTTTTGGGTAGTCCCACTATGAAATCCATAGAAATATCCTCCCACTTCCATTCTGGAATCTGAATAGCCTGCAGAACTCCTCCTGGTCTCTGGTGTTCTGCCTTGACCCTCTGACAGGTCAGACAGGTACTGACATATCTAGCGATGTCTCTTTTCATTCCTGGCCACCAAAAAAATTTCTTTAGGTCCTAGTACATCTTAGTGGAACCAGGATGCATCACATAAGGAGTCCTGTGAGCCTTGTCCAAAATCTTCCTCCGTAGTTCCTCTTGATCCGGAACGCATAGTCTGTCACCAAAATACAGTACCCCACTATCAGATACTCTGAACTCTCCACTTTCTGATTCTGCTAACCTTTGCTTGATTTCCTGAATTTTAGGGTTCTGATTCTGAGCTGTCTGGATGTCACTGTTGGTTGCTACTCGGAAAACCTATAGGTTCCACTGTACAAAAATTTTGTACAAAGGTCTGAACCTTTTCCTAGCTACCATGTGTTCTTTTAAATTAAATTTTGGATCGCCTGCGGAACTTAACACGTTTGATCCAAAACTTAATTTATTTGTTCTTTTAGGTTTTGACTTGGATCTCCTGCGGAACTTAACACGTTCGATCCAAGTCTCCTTAAGTTATTAATTCCATTAAATATTAATTTCCATAAAAGGTTCCCAGTACTGACGTGGCGAGGCACATGGCCTTCTTGGATATGGGAGCAACCACCACCGACTAGACAAAACCTTTAATAGAAAGCTAATATTTAATTTCCTAAAATAACTTTAGGTTAACCAAAGAGAGCAATCAAATCACAAGGAAAAGAAAGAAACAAAAGAACACAACTTCGAAAAAACATATTCGAAATTCTAGAACGTAAGCCTCTTGTATTTGGTATTATTTCCATAAATAACTAGCATGATGCGGAAATAGAAATTACTAGTTATACCTTGTAGAAAAACCTCTTGATCTTCTACCGTATTCCTCTTCTGACCTCAGACGTTGTGTGGGCAACGATCTTCCGAGACGAGAAACCACCAACCACCTTCTTCTCCTCCAAGCAAGGTTCGGCCACAAAGGAAGAACTTTACCAAAGAAGAAAATCAAAATACTAACCAAGCTCCAAGAGATGCTAGCTTTCTCTCCTTCTTCTTCTTCTTCTCCAAGTAGTATCCGGCCACCACAAGAACTCCAAGAAAGATGAAGTATTTGGCCACCACAAGAGGAAGAGAGGGAGAGGGTAATGGCCGGCCACAACACCAAGGAAAAAGGGAGAGAAAACAATAGAGGTTGTGTCTCATGAAGGCACCCCTATCCCTTCTTTTATATTCCTTGGCCTAGGCAAATTAGAAAATTTATTTACAATAAAATTTCCTTAATTTCCTTGACATGATTTATTTGAGAAAAATAAAATAAAATTTCCCAAATAAACTCTAATGGTCGGCCACATCAAGAGGAAGCAAATTGGACAAGTTTCAATCAACAATTAAAACTTTCCTTATTTGTTTCCGGAAATTTTAAAAAATAAAATTTCTCTTTAAAAATCTCTTCATGGTTAATAAAAGGAAATATCTATAATTTTAATTTTATTAACATGTGAATAATTTTAAAGAGAAAATAAAATCTCTCCAATCTACAAATAAGGAAAGAGATCTAATCTCTTTCTTTAATCTTTTGTAAATCTTTTACAAGAGAGATATTTTAATTTTAATTCTCTTTAAATTATATCTACCACATAATAAAAATTAAAATTAAATTTCTTTTAATTTATTTTGGCCGGCCCTACTAGCTTGGGTTCAAGCTAGGGCCGGCCACCCAATTTTATACCTAGGCCGGCCCTATCTTGATCCCAAGCTAGCTTGGCCGGCCCCTATTGGGTGGGTATAGAAGGTGGGTATAGATGGGTATAGAACTCTATAAATAAGAGGCTACGATAGGGACCGAAAGGAGGAATTGGTTTTGGTCTCCCGATAAAATTAAGCATCCCGTGTTCGCCCCGAACACACAACTTAATTTTATCAATGATAATTCATTCCACTAGAGAACTATCATTGAACTACCGCACCAATCCCAAATTACATTTTTGGGCTCCTTCTTATTATGAGTGTGTTAGTCTCCCTGTGTTTAAGATATCGAATGTCCACTAATTAAGTGAGTTACGACTCATTTAATTAATATCTAAGTCCAAGAGTAGTACCACTCAACCTTATTATCATGTCGGACTAAGTCCACCTGCAGGGTTTAACATGACAATCTTTATGAGCTCCTCTTGAGGACATTATCAACCTAGTATCTCTAGGACACAGTTTCCTTCTATAATCAACAACACACACTATAAGTGATACCATTTCCCAACTTATCGAGTTTATTGATTCATCGAACTAAATCTCACCCATTGATAAATTAAAGAAATAAATATCAAACATATGTGCTTGTTATTATATTAGGATTAAGAGCACACACTTCCATAATAACTGAGGTCTTTGTTCCTTTATAAAGTCAGTATAAAAGAAATGACCTCTAATGGTCCTACTCAATACACTCTGAGTGTACTAGTGTAATTGTATAGTCAAGATAAACTAATACCTAATTACACTACGATCTTCTAATGGTTTGTTCCTTTCCATTTTAGTCGTGAGCTACTGTTTATAATTTATAAGGTACTGATAACATCATCTTCTGTATGTGACACCACATACTATGTTATCTACAATATAAATTAAATGAACAACTACAAACAAATGTAGACAATTAGACCAAATGTGATTCTTTATTCATAATGAATGTTTACAAAGCTTAGGCTTTCAGTATACACTCCAACAATCTCCCACTTATACTAATGACTAAGCTGTCATATCTTCTACCATACATCTGATTCCCATTCCCTCCACATGCCGATCAAAAGCTTTCACCGGAAGGGCCTTAGTGAAAGGATCTGCCAATTTATCTGCTGACGCAATCTTGGCGATGACAACTTCTCCTCGCTTCACGATATCTCGTATCAGGTGGTACTTACGCTCTATATGTTTACTTGCCTTATGAGCTCGTGGTTCCTTCGAGTTTGCAATTGCACCGCTATTATCACAATAAATTGTGATGATTTTGGGCAAACCAGGAATCACATCTAAGTCCATTAGAAAGTTCCTGAGCCATACTGCTTCTTTAGCTGCCTCAGAGGCTGCTACATACTCTGCTTCCATGGTTGAGTCCGAAACGCATTTCTGCTTAACACTCCTCCATGAAATGGCTCCACCTCCTAAAGTAAACACATAGCCTGATGTAGACTTACTGTTATCCCTATCTGATTGGAAATCTGAATCCGTGTAACTTACAGGGAGCAGATCGTCTGCTTGATAAACTAGCATATAATCTCTAGTCCTTCTTAGGTACTTCAATATATGCTTTACCGCAGTCCAATGTCCTTGTCCAGGGTTACTCTGATATCTGCTGACCATGCCCACGGCAAAACAGATATCAGGTCTCGTACATAGCATTGCATACATAAGGCTTCCTACAGCATAAGGAACTGCTTTCATGTCCTCTATCTCTTTCGATGTCTTTGGAGACATCTCTTTAGATAGAGCTACTCCATGTCTAAAAGGTAAGAAACCTTTCTTGGAATCCTGCATGCTAAAACGAGCAAGGATTGTATCTATATATGAAGCTTGGGACAGACACAACATTCTTTTCTTACGATCCCTTATAACTTTGATCCCAAGAATGTGTGCACAATCTCCTAAGTCCTTCATATCAAATTGTTTGGACAACCATACCCTTACGTCTGATAATACCTTGACATTGTTGCCAATTAACAAAATATCATCTACGTATAGTACAGGAAATACCACCACGTTTCCGTTACACTTCTTATACACACAAGACTCATCCGGACTTTGAATAAATCCATATGACTGGATTACTTCATTAAACCGGATGTTCCAAGACCTTGAAGCTTGCTTCAGTCCATAAATGGACCGATTAAGCTTGCACACTAGATGCTCTTTGCCTTTTTCAATGAACCCTTCTGGTTGCTTCATATGGATGTTCTCTTCAAGACTTCCATTAAGGAAAGCTGTCTTGACATCCATTTGCCAAATCTCATAATCCATATGAGCAGCAATGGATAAGAGTATCCGGATAGACTTAAGCATGGCTACCGGTGAAAAGGTTTCCTCATAATCGATTCCCTCTTTCTGAGTGTACCCTTTCGCAACAAGCCTAGCTTTGAAGGTTTCTACCTTCCGTCATCCCTCTTTTCCTTTTGTAGATCCACTTGCATCCAACGGATTTTACACCATCAGGTGGTTCTACAAGCTCAGACCTTATTAGAATACATGGACTCTATTTGAATTCATTGCCTTTTGCCAAGATCTCGCATCTATATCTTGGAGTGCTTCATCATATGACCGGGATCGGGTTCATGTTTACCCGGATCAAGTCCGAAGACTCTCCCAAAACATGAATCTTCAGTGCCTCACAACCCTCCCACTACGACGAGTCGTTTGTGGTTGTGCATCATGTGTGACACGTGTTGCAGTCTCTTGTGGTACTTCATCTTGTACTGGGTACTGAAGTAGACATGTCCTCTCTAAGTTCTTCTAAAACAACTTTACTACTGGGCTTGTGATCCATTATATAGTCTTCTTCTAAAGCGGGCATTGGTGCTAACAATGACCTTCGGTCTTAGGACTATAAAATAAACCACCTTCGTTCCTTTAGGATATCCTACAAACACGAACTTCATGCGAGATTCTAACTTATCGATCTGGTTTCAAGACATGTCTTGGACTACTAAATCGAATATGTCTTAGGCGGGTTTCGCCCATTCCACAATTCTATGGGAGTAGAAGAAACGATTTAGAAGGTACTAAGTTCGGAATCTTCGTTTCAGAGCATATCCCCAAAATGAATTTGGTAATTCTGAATAACTCATCATCGATCTAACCATCTCCATAAGAGTCCTATTCCTTCGTTCTGCTACACCATTCTGTTGGGGTGTTCCAGGTGCAGACAATTGGGATTGAATCCCAGCCTCTGATAAGTAACTCCTAAACTCTCCTAAGAGGTATTCGCCACCACGATCAGATCGTAGTGTCTTGATACTTTTACCTAATCGTTTCTCCACATCAGCCTTGTATTCTTTGAACTTGTCAAAGCATTCGGACTTGCAGCGCATTAAGTAAATGTATCCATATCTTGAATAATCGTCTATGAAAGAGACAAAATATTCAAAACCTCCTCTTGCCTGGACAGACATAGGACCACACAAATCAGAGTGAACCAACTCTAACACTTCTTTAGCTCTATACCCCTTGGCCTTGAATGGCCTCTTGGTCATTTTTCCTTCTAAGCAAGATTCACAAGTTGGAAAATTTTTCAAATCTAATGAACTCAAAAGTCCATCGGCTATAAGCCTCTGAATCCTACTTAAATTAATATGACCAAGTCTTAGATGCCAAAGATATGCTTGGTTCATTTCTGAAGGTTCTTTTCTCTTATTAGAATTAGAAGATGAGTTATAAATTTCCATGTTTTGCTTTGTGGAAGAAATTGGATTTAAAATATACAAATTGCCAACTAATGCACCAGAACAGATAATCACTTTATTTCTTTTAATAACTACATCGTTACTGAAAGAAACTGAATATCCATCTAAAAACAGTTTAGAAACTGAAATTAAATTCTTTCTAAAACTGGGTACATAAAGATAATTTCTTAAAACCAAATTTTTATTTCTACTAAAAGATAAGTAGACGTCTCCCACTGCAACAGCTGCCACCTCAGTAGCATTGCCCATGTAGACGGTAATCTCCCCTTCAGATAGTCGTCGGGTTTCCTGGAACCCCTGCAAGGAATTGCAGACATGATCAGTGGCTCCCGTATCTACACACCAGGTGCTGGTAGATAACACCGCTAAACATGTTTCAACAACTAGAGCATGAGATATACCTTTGTTTTGGTTCTTACGAGGACAGTCCGCCTCCCAATGCCCTGACTGTTTGCAGATGAAGCACTTGCCCTTCGGCTTCTTCACTCCAGCTTTAAATCCTGTACTCTGAGATTTATTCACTTTCTTTGCTGAACCAGCTTGTTTCTTCTTCTTCTTTCCTCTCGGTTTAGAAGTAGAACCATTTTCAGCATAGTGAATTTGAGAATTTTGACGAAATAATCCTTCTGCTGCTTGAAGTTCTATCAGTAGTTCCCCTAATGAATAAATCCTCTTATTCATATTATAGTTCAAGTGAACCGCTCAAAACTTCTAGGTAGTGTTTGGAGGATCATATCGATCCGGGTTTCCCATCAATTTCTCCTCCAAGGATCTGATCTCGTTCGGATAAGCCATCATGTTTAGGATATGATCCCTTACTGAGTACCCTCTTGCATGGTGTCATTATCTTTCTCATAGCTTCTTGTCTAGAAGCCCTAACTGATGACCAAAGAGTTCCTTGAGATTGTTCATAATATCATAAGTCGTTGGTAAATCTTTATCTCGATGTTGCAATACATTTGACATTGAAGCCAAAATGTAACACGCGCCATCTCATCTGCCTTTACCCATCTCTTATGATATTCAATCTCCTCTTGGGTAGATTCACCAGTGGGTGCATCAGGACAAGGTTCAGTCAGTACAAATTTATAGCTTTCAGCAGTCAGAACAATATCCAGGTTTCTTTTCCAATCTATGTAATTTGGTCCAGTAAGTCTATTTTGTTGAAGTATGATGGACAGTGGGTTGAAAGTCATCCTAAGAATCACAAATAACTTTTGGTCAGAACTCTAAATTTAGAATAATATTGATTCCTCAAACAATAATATTTTAAATTAACCAACACCTCATAACACCGTGAATTTTGTATGCCACGTTAGTGTGGACGTATACAATTTCAACATTTGTAAAAGGAGGGTTTTAACCCATTAATTTTATTATCTTGTCAACCTAACTTTTTGACAAATAAAATTAATAGTTGGTATTATTTGGTCTCACAAATAATAACAGTGACTCCATTGGGAAGGATACTATTAGATGTGTCTAAGTGTTCACCATTACTTGACACTAAGTCCATTAATAAGATTATGCCCCTTCCGTTGGGGAAGATCACACGCTCTTGATTAACTTCCTATAGTCATCCAGAAATGGAAGTCTGTTCTAGTGATCCGCAAATAAGCTCATCCGTTATGGAGGAAGGCACTCAGAGCCAACGCGCAAGCTTATTTGCATCACTTACAAACCAGTAATGGAGACCATGGGATTTACTTAAAAATCCCTCTCCCACTTAGTTATTTACAAATGAGGAATTTTAACTATGCTAGCCTACTAAACTTGTAAACTAACATGCACACACAGCACAATATAAAAGCAATAAATAGAAAATCTAATTTTCAACTATTATGGCTTTTATCTTTAATTGTCCTCCGTGTGTTGTCATCCGAAGCTGCTGCCATATTTGGCCACCGCCACCGGGTCTAACTGTCGCATCCATCTTGCTCCGAGTTCCGCTGCGCCTCTGGTCCTTAGAAGGTTCCACGCTTTACAAGATTCGATCCGCGACATAAATAGAATTTTACATTTTGATCCTATATTCCATAAAAGGAATGTACATGTATCTAGATCAAAAATAAAATCCTAATAAAACTAAATACAGCTCCTGCTGTATTTTAATACAATCATGCACACACATATAAATTGCCCTTGACATGTCCAAGGGTCCAATCACACATAATTAACTAAAAGCCATAATAGTTGGATCCTGCATCCACAAAGTTAGCACATCCTACTATTAACCTGCCTAAATTATGTATGACATGTGCATAATTAAACTAAATACCAAATACACAGAGGCAAAACCCTAGCTCTGATACCAATTGTTGGTTGCTACTCGGAAAACCTATAGGTTCCACTGTACAAAAATTTTGTACAAAGGTCTGAACCTTTTCCTAGCTACCATGTGTTCTTTTAAATTAAATTTTGGATCGCCTGCGGAACTTAACACGTTTGATCCAAAACTTAATTTATTTGTTCTTTTAGGTTTTGACTTGGATCTCCTGCGGAACTTAACACGTTCGATCCAAGTCTCCTTAAGTTATTAATTCCATTAAATATTAATTTCCATAAAAGGTTCCCGACGTGGCGAGGTACATGGCCTTCTTGGATATGGGAGCAACCACCACCGACTAGACAAAACCTTTAATAGAAAGCTAATATTTAATTTCCTAAAATAACTTTAGGTTAACCAAAGAGAGCAATCAAATCACAAGGAAAAGAAAGAAACAAAAGAACACAACTTCGAAAAAACATATTCGAAATTCTAGAACGTAAGCCTCTTGTATTTGGTATTATTTCCATAAATAACTAGCATGATGCGGAAATAGAAATTACTAGTTATACCTTGTAGAAAAACCTCTTGATCTTCTACTGTATTCCTCTTCTGACCTCAGACGTTGTGTGGGCAATGATCTTCCGAGACGAGAAACCACCAACCACCTTCTTCTCCTCCAAGCAAGGTTCGGCCACAAAGGAAGAACTTTACCAAAGAAGAAAATCAAAATACTAACCAAGCTCCAAGAGATGCTAGCTTTCTCTCCTTCTTCTTCTTCTTCTCCAAGTAGTATCCGGCCACCACAAGAACTCCAAGAAAGATGAAGTATTCGGCCACCACAAGAGGAAGAGAGGGAGAGGGTAATGGTCGGCCACAACACCAAGGAAAAAGGGAGAGAAAACAATAGAGGTTGTGTCTCATGAAGGCACCCCTATCCCTTCTTTTATATTCCTTGGCCTAGGCAAATTAGGAAATTTATTTACAATAAAATTTCCTTAATTTCCTTGACATGATTTATTTGAGAAAAATAAAATAAAATTTCCCAAATAAACTCTAATGGCCGGCCACATCAAGAGGAAGCAAATTGGACAAGTTTCAATCAACAATTAAAACTTTCCTTATTTGTTTCCGGAAATTTTAAAAAATAAAATTTCTCTTTAAAAATCTCTTCATGGTTAATAAAAGGAAATATCTATAATTTTAATTTTATTAACATGTGAATAATTTTAAAGAGAAAATAAAATCTCTCCAATCTACAAATAAGGAAAGAGATCTAATCTCTTTCTTTAATCTTTTGTAAATCTTTTACAAGAGAGATATTTTAATTTTAATTCTCTTTAAATTATATCTACCACATAATAAAAAATTAAATTTCTTTTTAATTTATTTTGGCCGGCCCTACTAGCTTGGGTTCAAGCTAGGGCCGGCCACCCAATTTCATACCTAGGCCGGCCCTAGCTTGATCCCAAGCTAGCTTGGCCGGCCCCTATTGGGTGGGTATAGAAGGTGAGTATAGATGGGTATAGAACTCTATAAATAAGAGGCTACGATAGGGACCGAGAGGAGGAATTGGTTTTGGTCTCCCGATAAAATTAAGCATCCCGTGTTCGCCCCGAACACACAACTTAATTTTATCAATGATAATTCATTCCACTAGAGAACTATCATTGAACTACCGCACCAATCCCAAATTACATTTTTGGGCTCCTTCTTATTATGAGTGTGTTAGTCTCCCTGTGTTTAAGATATCGAATGTCCACTAATTAAGTGAGTTACTGACAACTCATTTAATTAATATCTAAGTCCAAGAGTAGTACCACTCAACCTTATTATCATGTCGGACTAAGTCCACCTGCAGGGTTTAACATGACAATCTTTATGAGCTCCTCTTGAGGACATTATCAACCTAGTATCTCTAGGACACAGTTTCCTTCTATAATCAACAACACACACTATAAGTGATACCATTTCCCAACTTATCGAGTTTATTTATTCATCGAACTAAATCTCACCCATTGATAAATTAAAGAAATAAATATCAAACATATGTGCTTGTTATTATATTAGGATTAAGAGCACACACTTCCATAATAACTGAGGTCTTTGTTCCTTTATAAAGTCAGTATAAAAGAAATGACCTCTAATGGTCCTACTCAATACACTCTGAGTGTACTAGTGTAATTGTATAGTCAAGATAAACTAATACCTAATTACACTACGATCTTCTAATGGTTTGTTCCTTTCCATTTTAGTCGTGAGCTACTGTTTATAATTTATAAGGTACTGATAACATCATCTTCTGTATGTGACACCACATACTATGTTATCTACAATATAAATTAAATGAACAACTACAAACAAATGTAGACAATTAGACCAAATGTGATTCTTTATTCATAATGAATGTTTACAAAGCTTAGGCTTTCAGTATACACTCCAACAGTCACCAAGCAGGGTAGATGCTAAGGTCATAGTAGAGAGCTGCCCAACTATAAGTTTGAGACCAAAATCTGTAATCTCCTTCTGTAGGGGCGGTGACATGGCTGCTAGGGATAGTAAGGTGGCACTGGACTTCCTGCTAAGTGCGTCTACCACCTTATTGGCTTTTCCTGGGTGGTAGAGAATGTCGATGTCATAGTCTTTGACCAACTCGAGCCATCTACGCTGTCGCATATTCAGATCCTTCTGAGTGAAGAAGTACTTCAGACTTTGATGATCTGTATACACTCTATACTGATCTCCATACAAGAAATGTCTCCAAATTTTGAGGGCGAAGACAACTGCTGCAAGCTCAAGGTTATAAGTAGGGTAGTTCCTCTCATAATCCTTGAGTTGTCTAGAGGCATAGGCAATCACCTTGCCATTTTGCATCAGTACTTCTCCTAGTCCCAATTTAGAGGCATCACTGTAAATGTCAAAGCTGTCTGTGTTTTCTGGCAGAGTCAGAATGAGAGCACTGGTTAATCTTATTTTTAGCTCTATGAAGCTGTTCTCACAGTCCTCTGTCCACTGAAATTTTCTATTCTTCCTGGTGAGAGCTGTCAGTGGGGAGGCTATCCTAGAGAAATCCTCTACAAATTTTCTGTAATAGTCTGCTAGTCCCAGAAAGCTTCTGATTTCACTGGCGTTCTTAGGTATTTTCCAGTTACTCACAGCCTCTATCTTACCGGGGTCTACCATGATACCATCCTTGGAGATGATGTGACCCAGAAAGGATACCTGATCGAGCTAGAATTCACATTTCGTGAACTTGGCGTACAGTTGGTTCTGCTGAAGGGTCTGCAATACTATCTTCAGGTGCTCTCTGTGTTCTTCCTGAGTTCTGGAATAGATAAGAATGTCGTTGATGAACACAATAACAAACTTATCTAAGTATTCTCTGAATACTCGGTTCATGAGGTCCATGAAGGTAGTTGGAGCATTCGTCATACCAAAGGGCATGACTACGAACTCATAATGTCCGTATCTGGTCCTGAAAGTTATCTTGGGTATGTCACCTTCTTTAACTTTCACCTGGTGATATCCTGATCTGAGGTCTATTTTAGAGAACACTGCTGCTCCCTTTAGCTGATCAAACAGGTCATCCATCCTGGGAAGAGGATACTTATTCTTAATCGTGACTTGATTTAGTGCCCGGTAGTTTATACACAGGCGCATGCTCACGTCCTTCTTCTTCACGAAAAATACAGGAGCTCCCCATGGTGAGTGACTAGGGCGTATGAAACCCTTGTCAAGCAGCTCCTGTAGTTGCTCCTGAAGTTCCTTCAGTTCGGCTGGAGCCATGCGGTAGGGTGCTTTGGAGATGGGATTCGTACCGGGGATGAGTTCTATCTCAAATTCAATCTCTCTGTCTGGTGTTAGGCCCGGTAACTCCTCAGGGAAGACTGCTGGGTAGTCACATACAACTCGGACCTCTTCTAGCCTTTGGTCCTTGTTCTGACTGGTACTGACTACATGTGCTAAGAATCCTGTACATCCTATATTCAGTAGTTTTTGTGCTTTCAGAGCTGAGAGAAACTTCTTGGCCTTTCTCTTTGGTTCTCCGATGTTCCCAAACTATACTCCTACTTTTGGTTAGAATACAACTTTCTGTTTACGGTACTCTATGGAGGCACCATACTTGATCAGAAAGTCCATTCCCAAGATGACATCGTAATCAGCCATCTCTAGCACTACCAGATCACCAACAAGCTCTCTGCCTGCTATAATGACTGGCACTGCTCGGAGCCAATGCGTGGATGCTATAATTTCTCCTGAAGGTAGTGTTGTCAAAAACTGACCACTAAGTACGTCTGGAGATATTGCCAACTTTTCGACAAATGTCGTGGATATATAAGAATGGGTTGCCCCAGTATCGAATAAGACAGTTGCATTTTGCTGTAAAATACTAATCTGACATGTAATAACTATCGAGGCATTCGCTACATCCTCTCTGGTGAGTGAGTAGATCCTTCCGTTCGTCGTGGCTGAGGGGGCTTCTAGTCTGCCCTGGCTGATGTGTGGACCGTCTAAAACAGCCTGTATCTGGTGTAACTGGGCTAGTTTGTCTCCGTACTGAATCGGCTGCGGTGGGGAAAAATTGGTCTTGTTCGGGCATTGCTTAGCCATATGCCCTTCCTGGCCACATTCGAAGCATCCTTGTGTGCCCTTACGACAAACTCCGGGGTGGAATTTCCCACAAGTAGAACACTTGGGTTAGCTAGGCTGTTTACTAACTGGTCCTTCTTTTGGGTAACTCCCTGGTTTACGTTTGTTACTGGAGATCCCTTTCTAGTTAGAGCTATGGCCCTGGTATTTCTGAGTACCTGAGCCTCCTTGGCCTTTGGACTCTGAGAAGGCTTGCTTCTGCTGCTTGATGCTGTTCTGGTAATGCTTGGTGATCAGAGCACTACTTACTAGTTCTTCAGTGGTTTACGGCCTATGAACGCCGCTGGCCACGTTCATTGTTATTTCTGGCCTTAGCATTTTGAGCATCAACCGGACTCGTTCTCTTTCAGTGCTGACTAGTTCAGGGCATAGACGAGCCAACCTGTTGAATTTCTTCATGGCCTCCTCAACTGAAAGGTTGCCCTGATGAAATTCAGTAAATTCGTCGTAGTGGCGGTTTGTGACCCGCATGTGAAAGAATTCCTCAAAGAATTCCCTCTCGAAGTCGGCCCATGTCATCTTGTTCACTGGGCGCTTCACTTTAATCCTCTCCCACCACATACATGTGTCTCCTGTCGGCAGAATGAGGTGCATTTCAACTTTTCAAACTCTGGCCAGTCCAGAAGCTCCATCGTACTCTCCAGTGTTTTGAACCAGGCTTGGGCATCCCACGGTTCACTGGTGCCTGAGAAGTTCTCTGGCTTAATCTTCTGTCACTGGATCAGATAGGCTTCTCTCCTTGCCCTTGCTGATGGGGCTACTAGTGCTGTAGGTTGGACTGGTGGAACCTCTATCACTACTGGGGTTGCTAAGTTAGGTTCCGGAGTGGCAGTGGGAGTGTTCTACTGATTAGCCCTTAGGGTGGCTATCTCCTGTTACTGTTCAGCTAGTTGCTTCTGTAACTGAGCCACTACCTCTGTAAGGTCTGGGGGAGGCACTGTGCTGTCTACCTCATGCTGGGGCTCAGTAGCTGGTGTCTTTCTAGCTGGGCATCCTCGTACCATTTTCTAGAGAAATAGAGGACATACATAACTAATACAATCATAGGTACATAACTACTATTATCATGTTAGATGTTGTCATATATAAACGAGCTTTAGTTATCTATAAACATGAAAGCAAACAAAACATAAATAAAGTGAAAGATATTCTTACTTGGAAGCTGCATGTTCAATGCTGATGTGTGTATGGAGAAGTATGGAACTTGCTCTGATACCATTCTGTAACGCCCCGCCTCCTACTGTCTAGGCTGTAAGGCCGGAGGTTACAATCATTATGCTAAACTGAACTATAAGGTGCGGAAAAGCTGAACTAATTAAAACACTCTGTTATTTGCAGTAAAATCTGGAATCTATATTCAAAATACACTTCTGAAGTTGTACCTATGCTAAAGAAGGAAACCTAAACTTTCTATCTGATCAAAAAGTTGAAATTAGACACTGCTAGTTGAAATTGGACATTCCAATCGATCGGCTGATCGATTGGAATTATCTGATCGATCCACCAATCGATTCAACGTGCTACTATGC
The DNA here is from genome assembly GCF_018446385.1 of Zingiber officinale. NCBI lineage: Eukaryota > Viridiplantae > Streptophyta > Magnoliopsida > Zingiberales > Zingiberaceae > Zingiber > Zingiber officinale. The sequence continues at coordinate 32,763,020 of NC_055999.1, read as the reverse complement.
ACGGGGTCAATTCTGGATCGATCGGCAGATCGATCCAGCCTGGCCAATCGATTTGATAATCGATTCAGAGGCTCTCTGTTCGCGAAAATTAAATTCCCGATCGATCGGCTGATCGATCCATGGCTGATCGATCAGTTGATCAATTGATCAACATTCTGTACGCGATAGATCGCTTCCCAATTGATCGACTAATCGATTGAGAACTCCTCAATCGATCGGATGATCGATTGGGGTTTCTGATTTCTACAGAAATCCCAGCCGAACTCGTACAGGACCTTCAGAAATCAACTAAAAGCATAATACCACTACTAAGCATGTCATTACTCATGGTTAGCTAGCTAATATCAGGACGACTAATAATCTAAGCATAACTTAATGCATACTTTCATAGTTCCAGACACTTAACATCTAAAAGTGCGGAAAAGTAACACTATAAGAAATACTAAGTCTTTAGACTTGCTAGTCTCCAAGAATCTTTATTCCAAGTTCCTTCTCACACACATCTTGTAGCATTGCCCTCCAGCCTCCACTAATTCATCTTCCCTTTGCCTTTATCTGCAGTATAAGCAGAATGAAACTATAATCTTGGAAGCTTAGTAAGAACCATCTACCTCACAAAACATGCATTTGTAGAAATCATACTTTCAAAAGATGCTATTTGAAATACATGCTGATGATCATGCTGAGAATGCTAAAACATTGCATATGGACATACAAGTCGTGCTAATCAAATAATGAACATAAAGTTATTCATTGTATCAACAAGCAAACTAAACCGATACATAAGCTAAGCTATTTGTTATATCAATAAGAAAACTAAACTGAAGTTAAGCTGTATTCACATCTCTGGTTTGTGAAGTTTGAAAACTATTTTCATAAATAGCTAAAAATAATAATCATGCTGCTGTTGGGCCCGGCAACTGTACTTGCTATGCGCGCATCCCTAACTAGGCCCGAGGTAGCAAGTCCCGAATCTAGTAGGGGTACTAGGTTATCTAAACCTAGGGATGACTATGGGAGTCCAACCCAAGGACATCTGAGAGTTAAGTACAATGCCACTGATAAAAGTAAAATACTGTTCATAACTGATTTATCTCATCTTGCTTTTATTAGGTTATTTGAACCTAGAGATAGGTTATCTGAACCTAGAGGCGACTGTTACATTCTGCAAGTGTACGGAAATGTCGCAAGTAATATAAAAGATTATCGTATCCACAGGGACTAGAATAAGCACTAGAAATAGCTCAAAGCGAATTAGCTAAACAACTAATCAATTGGTTTCAAATGCTAAAGATGAAAAACAAATCTAAAATGAAAGACTAACAAACAAGAATTTAGGATTTTGAGTTATGATAAAGGGAGGTTCTAGGAATTTTGGTTTCTTTGTAAGATCTCTTGAATGTATGTGGTTTACCAATTCTTGTTTCTCAATTGTCTAAAAATTGTAGAAGGTTGCCGGTTCTCTCTTGCAATAGATTACCTGCTTAGGACTGAATTTGTACCTAAATGTAATCAATTAGATATGAACCTACGTTGTCCTTACACAGGATTGCACCTATTACTATGCTTCCCTCGGATATCAACATAGAAGTTCATAGCTTCTTAACCCATAAAGATACAAAAGATTGAATCATAAAATCTATCCTACCCTCTTGAATATTCTCATTTCCCCTTCAAGATTATCCCCCAAACGTCCTTACACGGGCATGCACCTGTCACGTGGATCCCTCGAAAAATCGAGTGAGGGTTTATCCCTACAAACTATATAAGATATCCAAACGATCAATCAAGAATGAGAATTAAGCCCTAATCACAATTAATCATTCAAGATCCAATCGATACAAACTAGGCAACATCATAGAAAACAAGAAATGGCAAATCCACAAGAGTTTACATCAATTTATCTCACAAATACTCCCTCCATCCTAGAACAGCAAGATCTACTCCATAAAACGAAAGAAGAAGACCAAAGAATAGAAGATTACAAGCATTCTTCAATCCCAATTCAAGAAGAGGTAAGAAAGAAAATTTATCTACAATATAGCTCCATCTTCGGATCCAATCCTCGCTTCCGAAGTCGAATTCTCCAAGATCTCCCTTTAGATCACCAAAAAATGCTCCCAAGAATGGGAGGAATCCACCAAATCTTGCTTTCTCCCAAAGGGGAGAAGATCCCCTTTCAAATCTCCAAGGAGGTCTTAAATAGAGGAAGGCTTTTGGGCGCCACACGGCCCCGAGGCATGGCCGTGTGAGGTTCACACGGCCAGAGCCTTTCCTCTCTCTACCATCTATACACGGCCGTGGACAACTCTCTTCAAATCCTCCAAGCACGACCGTGTAGATCCACACGGCCTAGACTGCCCCAGCTTCTAGAAACTTGGCACGGTCGTGTGGTGCACACGGCCAGAACACTTTTAAGCTATGGGAAACCTGCACGGCCGTGTGATGCACACGGCCAGGGCCTTCTTAGTCTCTGGAAACCTTACACGGCCATGTAGATCCACACGGCCATGTAAGGATTGAACTCTGATTTGCTTTAAAACTTGACACGGCCGTGTGAGGTTCACACGGCTTGGACTTCTTCCTTTGTTGTTGCTGTCACACGGCCTCTGAACTCCACACGGCTAGAGCTCCCTACCAAAGCAGGGTCGTGTCTGGTACACGACCAGGTGCTTTCTCACTTGCTTAGCTCATAAGTTTTATCCAAGAATACAGAATCTTCATCGAATTCGACTCCTGTGTACGGAAAATGCACAAAAGTAGATATCCAAACAAAAAGAGTAAATATGTTAAAAGAAAGACTGGGAGTACAAAAATGCATAGATCAAGTATGCTCAAGGTATGTAAATGTGCGTAAAAACATGCATAAAAGTATATAAAATCTATGCACATCACGCCCCCAGACTTAAACCTTTGCTTGTCCTCAAGCAAAATGCTGCAATCTAAATTCATATGTTCTACAACGCATTCATAAACCCTAATGTACTTTCCTAACTCTATCAAAGAGTTCCAATAACAAGCATAATCATGGAAACAAATCAAGTATGGCTCAAGCTTAAGCATCCTGTGCACAGTGTAAAAGTAACTCAAAAACCCTTCAAGTTTCAATCTATGTCCTAGTCAAGTCGTCATCAAATTTGAATTCCTAATGTTTCCAGTGACAGACAAGTAACCAGTGATAGGCACTTACTTGCCACTCACTTGGTTCATATTTCCCAATCAACCCAAGGTCTCAAAGGTGTGCTCAATCTCAAGAGAAACTAAGCAGTCATTTCCCCAGTAACCTAACTCGGTCTCAAAGGGGTGACTTGCTAGATTCCACTCACGACAACTATTTTTTATATCCCATATTCATTTTTTTTTTCAAATTTTTTTCATAAACATTTGCATTGTGCAAATCTTATTTCACAAGTGTACTTTTAGCTCAAATATTGGGATATTTTGATTTTTCCAAATGAGCTTGCATGAGTTGAGCCTCATCCAGTAACCAAAATGAAGTTTGAAAAATCACCATGGAAATCAATTACTAAGCAAACAAGATGAATCATGACTATTTCAATGATATCAACCATTCAAGCATCAAGTCAAAGTGTAGTGAAAATAAGATTCTTAAGGTCAAGCCAAAACTAAAGCTCATCTCCATATGATCCTTAGCTTATTTCATGCTACCCAAGATAGAAAAAAGAAGTACATAAAGCTTACTACTAGCATCATTTACAACATCATGAACCTAGATAATGAACGTGCTAACATTTTATCTTGAAGACAAGAAATCATATAAGTGAAGTTTTGATGCTCTCAAGATGTTTGCTAAAATTATTTCAAAAACAAAAACAAAAACAAAAACTCAATGGAAACCAAGTACTAAGCAAACAAGATGAATCATAACTATTTCAATGATATCAACCATTCAAGCATCAAGTCAAAGTGTAGTGAAAATAAGATTCTTAAGGTCAAGCCAAAACTAAAGCTCATCTCCATATGATTCTTAGTTTATTTCATGCTACCCAAGATAGAGAAAAGAAGTACATAAAGCTTACTACTAGCATCATTTACAACATCATGAACCTAGATAATAAACGTGCTAACATTTTATCTTGAAGACAAGAAAGCATATAAGTGAAGTTTTGATGCTCTCAAGATGTTTGCCAAAATTATTTCAAAAACAAAAACAAAAACTCAAGCAAGAAAAAAAAGAACTACACATGCCGAAAACAAAAAGAAATCAGGTTTGACACCCCCCCCCCCAGACTCAAACTTTTCATCGTCCCGATGAAATCAATATGGTGGGTGGAGGTAGATCAGGAAATTCAGTATGGTGGAGGTGGAGGAAGATCAGGAAATTCAAGCAGAATAAAAGGGAAATAATCTATAAACCACCTTACTTCATTTCTAACAAACATATGATATTCGAAAAGTTTATCAACATCATCTTGGAAAAACCTCATATACCCCCAAAAATCTTCATTAAACTTAAAATGGGTCCTATAGGAATTCATAAATTGAGAAATCTTTTCACACAATTCCCTCTCACTCCTAAAACAATCTTGTAACTTTTTAAATTGTTCCTCTTCCATGTGTTCCTTACTTATAAGGAATTCATTAGTCGAGTCTAAATTATTATGAATATTGCTCAAAACGGAGTGAAGTTCTTGGAAAATGAAACTATGGACATCTTGACTAGCCTTGGGAACATTCCTTGGGGTAAAAGATGACAATGTTCTAGATTGTTGCCTAGCTAATTTCAAACACCAATTTTCTTTATTATGGATGGTAGTAAGATCATGATTTGGCAATTTCAAAGGAAAACCATTTTTAATAATTAGACTAAATCCATGTTCTTCACGCTTAATCATTTTAATTGCTAAACATGAATCTAAATCCAATCCACAAGAATTTTCAACAATTTCCAATTCGCTTAAATCACACCCTAATATTAAAGCCACTTGAGTAAGTAATCCTCCTAGAACAATGGGTGTAGTAGAATCCGATTTTCCCAATTTCACCAAATGTTTAAGAAAGAAATAACCAGAATTAATTGGTGCACTTTCAACCATTGCCCACAAGCAATACAAATCCATAAGTCTTACCGACCCCTCTTTATCTTCTCTTCCAAATATGGTATTCTTCATGACCAAATAAGCATATTTAAAAATCGGGTTAATAATGTGAAGAGCTCTGGAATTATGAGGGTTAAAGTGTGATTGTTCAGAAATATGTTGCCAAAAACGTGAACTTTTAATTGCGGTAAAATTGTACACAAATCATTCTGAGGCAACTCATAACAAGTGTTAAAATCGCTTAATGTCCATTCATAATCATCATTAAATAGTCGAAAACTTAGTTTACCCCCACCTTGAACATTATCAACCACTATAGAGCTTAAAAATTCAAAAACAATTCTAGGGTAGGTAGGGTATTTCATATTGATTAAACCATTCCAACCTATTCTTTCAAATAACCAATTCAAATCATCCCTAAACCCTAGAGTTTCCAAAGTTACTTCATCAATAAACTTTGTGCTCACAAGAGGACGTTTACATAAAGAAGTATATCTAAGTTGTTGCTCTTCACTAGAGAAAATGATATCAAAGTTATTAGAGATACCTTTAAAACAAGAATTCCTCCCTTTTATTGCAACCATCTTCTCTTTTCCTTTCCCGTGGATGAAGTCTCCTTAATCACATTTGCCATGAAGAAACGATTCAATCCTTTCAAGAAGAATGAGAAAGAAAAGTTAGAAGAAGTAGTTTGAAACCCTAGAAATAGCAAAATGAGAAAGGAGGATAAAGAAGAAGATATGCGGTACACGGTCGTGTACCACCCGCACCCTTCGCCCTAACCCTTTTAGAGGGTATAGACTGGGCTGTGTTTCATTACACGGCCTCATTCACGCCCCATTACACGGCCGTGTCTGGGACACGACCATGCCCATCTTCTTTTCTGGAATTTTTACACGGTCGTGTCTGAGACACGACCACAACTCCCTACTTCTCGGCTTTCCTCGCACGGTTGTGTCTGGGGCACGGCCAAAGAACTCCCCTTCTCTGGATTCTTTGCACGACCATGTCTAGTACACGGACATGCCCTATTTTACTCCATTTGATGTTTACTCCCCTAATCCACTTCTCCAATACTCCCATGCCCATGAAGAAGTCATGGCCAGTTCATGGAAGTAGATTTCAACCTGAAAACAAAACTAAAACATAGTGAAAACAAAATAAAGATGAAAATACAAAATAAAACTAACAAAAAGAACCCTTGGGTTGCCTCCCAAGAAGCGCTTGTTTAGGGTCTTTAGCTCGACCAATCCAACTTATTCTTCTCGTTTCCTTGCCCTCGGAGGGCAAACATATTTTTCATTTTTGTTGGGAGTTCTCCTCCCAACATCCTCCACCAAATTGTTCTTTTCATTAGGTGGCCTTCCATGAGGATGGAAATTCCATTCCTCAAGTTCGTAAATGCTTGCCCTGCTACAAGCATTTAAAAGAGAAGAAACATAGTCAGAGACATTAGATAAATCATACTCCAACCGTTCCTTACCAATTATCAATGCCAACTTATGATTTTTAACATCAATAATCGCTCCAGCTGTAGCAAGGAATGGTCTTCCTAATATGATAGGAATTTTGGGGTCCTCTTCCATGTCCAACACAATAAAATCTATGGGAATAATACTCCCGCCAACTTCTACTGGCACATCTTCAATAATACCCATAGGGTACCTGCAGGAATGATCAGCGAGTTGTAGTGCCATAGTAGTAAGTTTAATGTTTTTGAGACCTAACTTATTACAAATTGAATAGGGAATGAGGCTAACACTTGCCCCCAAATCACAAAAAGCTTTTTCAATGAATTCTGTTCCTATATTGCAAGGAATATAAAAGCTCCCTGAATCCTTCAATTTCGGGGAAGTGTTCTTCACCAAAAGAGCGCTGCATTCCTCAGTAAGTGCAATGGTCTCTACATCTCCTCTCTTTCTTTTATTTGACATGATGTCCTTCAGGAACTTGGCAAACTTTGGCATTTGAAGAATAGCATCTATAAGAGGAACTTCAACGCATATCTCTTTAACCTTCTCCAAAAATTTGTCAAATTCTTCATCCTTTTTCAACATATTGAGTCTTTGGGGAAAAGGGATAACTTTGCTCTGATGATTCAGTGGGAGAGTCTCTTCAACCTCAATGGTATTCTCCTCATTATTAAAGATCTGATTAGGTGTAGGAGGAGAGAGCTCTTCTTCATTTTCCATCCCATTTTGAGCAGTCACTTGGGGATTTCCCAAGGTCCGTCCGCTCCTAAGCTCAATTATGTTGCAATGCTCCATAGGATTTACATCAGGTTTTCCAGGAAGTTGTCCTGATGCTCTAGAAGATGAGGAAGCTAGCTGGGCAATTTGGCTATCCTGAATCTTTTGATGCTTTTCAGAATTATCCATTCTCTGAGTAAGCTTCAATAGATCCTGCTTCATTTCATTTTGAGTGGAGATAATTTCCTCAAGCATCTTTTCAATTTTGGATGTGGGAAAGCCTTGAAAAGATTATTGCTGGAAATTTTGTTGCCCAGATTGAAAATTTGGTCTTGCCCCCATAGATGGTCCTTGATCTTGATTATTTCTGTAAGAGAAATTTGGATGATTTTTTCATCCAGGGTTGTAAGTATTTGAGTATGGGTTGTTCTGTCTTTGATTGAAACTCATGATTGCATCGCATTGCTCCAATTCATTAATTTGTGCAGTGATAGCTCCCAATGGACATAAGTCATTTGAATGTTCTAAACTCCCACATACTTCACAAGATACAGCAATGGCATTTACCATATTTGAACTAGTCCCCATATTCTCAAATTTCTTTATAAGAGCATCAAGTTTTGCAGCTAATAAAGTCACTGCATCAACATCAAACTTTCCTGATGCTTTCGTTATTAGGTTTATTGAAGAATGACCATCACTTCTTTCATTTGCCCATTGATGATGATTTTGTGCTACACTCTCTATAATTTCCTCAGCTTCATCCAAATTTTTATTCATGAGTGCCCCTCCAGCAGCTGAATCAAGGGACACTTTGGTATGATAATTAATACCATTATAGAAAGTGTGCAACACTAACCATCTTTTCAAACCGAGGTGAGGGCACTGTCTGAGCATACTATTGTATCTATCCCAAGCTTCAAATAGAGATTCTGAGTCAGCTTGTTTGAAACTTGCAATCAAATTCCTCATATGAGTAGTTTTACTTGGGGGATATAACTTATCAAGGAATTGTTGCTCACATTGTTCCCAGGTGGTGATACTGTTAGGAGCCAAAGAATTCAACCATTGCTTGGCCCTATCTCACAAAGAAAACCCAAATAATAATAACCGCACTACTTCAGAAGGAACACCATTCATTTTCATCGCCCCACAAATTTCATACAAGACCTCTAAGTGCTGATTAGGGTCTTCATGTGGTCCTCCACCAAATTGATTTTGTTGCACCATGGAAATAATTGCAGGTTTGATCTCAAAATTATTTACCTCCACTGAGGGTCTTAAAATATAGATCTAAAACCCCTAGCATAAGGTGCTACATAATCCTTTAGTGGTTTACTAGCCATGTTCAAATGTTCTTGTTCTTCAATTTGTCTATGCAGAATTCTTCTTCTATGAAATGTTCTATCAATTTCAAGGTCAAGAGGAAGATGTTCTCCTGCAAAATTAGATCTTCGCATACACAAGAACAAGATTGCAATAGAAACTAAATCGAACAAAGAAATTAAAAACAGAGAAAAGTAAGATTGGAATGTTAGAAAACAAAAGAAATGCAGAATTAAAATTGCTACAAAAGAGTTTCCAAGAAGTTAGAAAATATACAGGAAAATGAAAACACAAAACTAGAGATTAGTTACAAATATGCAAAATAATAAAAAAAATGTTATGTTTAGTCTAACTCAATTGATAATTTCCAATGTTATAGCACAGTCCCCGGCAACGACCCCAAAAACTTGTTAGGTTCCGCAAGTGTACGGAAATGTCGCAAGTAATATAAAAGATTATCGTATCCACAGGGACTGGAATAAGCACTAGAAATATCTCAAAGTGAATTAGCTAAACAACTAATCAATTGGTTTCAAATGCTAAGGATGAAAAACAAATCTAAAATGAAAGACTAACAAACAAGAATTTGGGGGTTTGAGTTATGATAAAGGGAGGTTCTAGGAATTTTGGTTTCTTTGTAAGATCTCTTGAATGTATGTGGTTTACTAATTCTTGTTTCTCAATTGTCTAAAAATTGTAGAAGGTTGTCGGTTCTCTCTTGCAATAGATTACCGGCTTAGGACTGAATTTGTACCTAAATGTAATCAATTAGATATGAACCTATGTTGTCCTTACACAGGATTGTACCTATTACTATGCTTCCCTCGGATATCAACATAGAAGTTCATAGCTTCTTAACCCATAAAGATACAAAAGATTGAATCATAAAATCTATCCTACCCTCTTGAATATTCTCATTTCCCCTTCAAGATTATCCCCCAAACGTCCTTACACGGGCTTGCACCTGTCACGTGGATCCCTCGGAAAATCGAGTGAGGGTTTATCCCTACAAAGTCTATAAGATATCCAAACGATCAATCAAGAATGAGAATAAAGCCCTAATCACAATTAATCATTCAAGATCCAATCGATACAAACTAGGCAACATCATAGAAAACAAGAAATGGCAAATCCACTAGAGTTTACCTTAATTTATCTCACAAATACTCCCTCCATCCTAGAACAACAAGATCTACTCCATAAAACAAAATAAGAAGACCAAAGAATAGAAGATTACAAGCATTCTTCAATCCCAATTCATGAAGAGGGAAGAAAGAAAACTTATCTACAATATAGCTCCATCTTCGGATCCAATCATCGCTTTCGGAGTCGAATTCACCATGATCTCCCTTTAGATCGCCCAAAAATCCTCCCAAGAATGGGAGGAATCCACCAAATCTTGCTTTCTCCCAAAGGGGAGAAGATCCCCTTTCAAATCTCCAAGGAGGCCTTAAATAGAGGAAGGGTTTTGTGCGCCACACGGCCCCGAGGCATGGCCGTGTGAGGTTCACACGGCCAGAGCCTTTCCCCTCTCTGCCATCTATACACGGCCGTGGACAACTCTCTTCAAATCCTCCAAGCACGGCCGTGTAGATCCACACGGCCTAGACTGTCCCAGCTTCTGGAAAATTGGCACGGCCGTGTGGTGCACACGGCCAGAACACTTTTAAGCTCTGGGAACCCTGCACGACCGTTTGATGCACACGGCCAGGGCCTTCTTAGTCTCTGGAAATCTTACACGACCATGTAGATCCACACGGCCATGTAAGGATTGAACTCTGATTTGCTTTAAAACTTGACACGGCCGTGTGAGGTTCACACGGCCTGGACGTCTTCCTTTGCTATTGCTATCACACGGCCTCTGAACTCCACACGGCTAGAGCTCCCTACCAAAGTAGGGTCGTGTCTGGTACACGGCCAGGTGCTTTCTCACTTGCTTAGCTCATAAGTTTTATCCAAGAATGCAGAATCTTCACTGAATTCGACTCCTATGTACAGAAAATGAATAAAAGTAGATCTCCGAACAAAAAGAGTAAATATGCTAAAAGGAAGACTGGGAGTACAAAAATGCATAGATCAAGCATGCTCAAGGTATGTAAATGTGCGTAAAAACATGCATAAAAGTATATAAAATCTACGCACATCAGCGACTATGGGAGCCCACCCATTGGACCGTAGTCCCATATCAACTGAAGCAAGACTAAGTATACTATTTAAAAATGCATCTATGGCATTTAACAGAACTATTAAAACGCTTACTGTAGTATATGACTATACTAGGCATTTTATCGAACACCTGGTGTGCTCTAACTCTACATATGGCTGCACTAAGAACATAAGAGCGAACTAAGGACATAAAAGCATGCAATTAGCTACTTATATTGCAGGTGAGGGGTTACTTACTTCCTGCGCTAAGTTTTCTTACAATCCGATCGCTAGGTTTCCGGAGAAGAAGATCTCTTTGACGATCCTCTTACGTCTACACGTTCTTCTCGCGGAGGGGAGCGTCCTCGTGCCGGAGTTATCGCCGGAGGGTGCTCGTACGACCCTAGGGATTGAACCCTAGGTCTTCTTGGGTTTGTGCACCGAGAGGGTGAGGGAGAGAGAGGGCAGCGTGTGAGGGTGAGGGAGAGGTGTCGTTCAAGAATAATAACTCCTCTCTTAAATTCCCTATTTATATTAAGTGGTAAATACGCCCCAACTAGCCCATAAATATAATTTCTCTCCTCTTCTTTCACCACACCCCTGTTGGGGCCCCTTGGTTACTAAGTCACCCTATAAGTCATAGAGTCCATAGGTCGCGGGTTCAATTCCCGCTTAGGCTGTTTTACGTTTTTATTTAATTTTGCTACTTCAGCTATTCTAAAAATTCCATAAAAATATGCTAAAATTCCAGAAAAATAATAGAATATTTCTAAAAATTAATTTGAGAATTTTTGGGCGTTACAATCCCCCATACCTTATAAAAAGTTCATCCTTGAAATTAAAATAGTTCTGGGTACTTCTGTCTCATACTAGCTTCTGTCTCCCAAGTTGCCTCTTCTATAGCGTGATTTTGCTAAATGACCTTCACTAATGGTACTTCCTTGTTCCGTAATTTCTTAACTGCCTGGTCCACTATCTGAATAGGCTGACTGTCATAGCTGAGGTCTTCGTGGACTTGTACCGACTGAGGCTCAATCACCTGGATGGCATCTAGGATATGCTTCTTCAGCACAGAGACATGAAATATGTTACGGATAGCTGACATCTCCTGGGGTAGCTCTAGCTCATATGCTACCTTGCCAACTCTTCTAGTGATAAGGTATGGTCCCACATATCTGGGACTTAATTTGCCCTTCTTCCCAAAACGCATTACTCCCTTCATGGGAGCCACTCGGAGAAATACCGTATCCCCAATTGAAAACTCTAAGGGTCGCAGCCGTGTTTCAACATAACTTTTCTGGCGGCTCTGAGCTGTCTCTATCCTTTGGCGGATCTGCTGTATAGCTGTCGTGGTATCTGCTACTAGATCTATCTGAAGTTCTAGTTCTTTCTGTACACCACTTTCATACCAACAGATTGGAGATCTACCCCTCCGCCCGTAGAGAGCCTCGTAGGGTGTCATACCGATAGTGGCCTGATAGCTATTGTTGTATACAAATTCTGCTAAGCACAAATATTTTCACAAACTTCCCTTGAAGTCTAGGGCAGATGCTCGAAGCATATCTTCGAGTACCTGATTTACTCACTCTGTCTGACCATCCGTCTGAGGATGGAAAGCTGTGCTAAACTTTAACCTGGTGCCCAGTGCTGACTGTACACACTCCCAGAATTGTGATGTGAATTTACTGTCTCTGTCTGATATAATGGTCTGTTGGACTCCACGCAGTCTGTCTCTTAATCGTGACTTGATTTAGTGCCCGGTAGTCTATACACAAACGCATGCTCACGTCCTTCTTCTTCACGAACAATACAGGAGCTCCCCATGGTGAGTGACTAGGGCGTACGAAACCCTTGTCAAGTAGCTCATGTAGTTGCTCCTGAAGTTCCTTCAGTTCGGCTGGAGCCATGCGGTAGGGTGCTTTGGAGATGGGATTCGTATCGGGGATGAGTTATATCTCAAATTCAATCTCTCTATCTGGTGCTAGGCCCAGTAACTCCTCAGGGAAGACTGCTAGGTAGTCACATACAACTCGGACCTCTTCTAGCTTTTGGTCCTTGTTCTGACTGGTACTGACTACATGTGCTAAGAATCCTATACATCCTGAATTCAGTAGTTTCTATGCTTTCAGAACTGAGAGAAACTTCTTGGCCTTTCTCTTTGGTTCTCCGATGTACCCAAACTGTACTCCTACTTTAGGTTGGAATACAACTTTCTGTTTACGGCACTCTATAGAGGCATCGTACTTGATCAGAAAGTCCATTCCCAAGATGACATCGTAGTCAGCCATCTCTAGCGCTATCAGATCACCAACAAGCTCTCTGCCTTATTGTTATTTACTAGACATGTACCCCTGTGATCTACCGAGGCGCCCTCGTGACAGGGGTTAACCGTTACAGGATTTCACAGGAATCATCTCTATTCAACACTTAAGGGTATTGACCAATTCAACTTCCTACAAGAGCATGGACATAGAGGGTAGAAACTAAGCAATCTATGTAATATCTCCTAGCATTATAATGAAACCGAAATCCTAGAATTCATCTCCCAAAGCTCAAATCCCTCCAAGATCTATTCTCTCTCTTCCCTCTTCTCTTTCCTTTACTTTTACATTCATCTAGAAAATTCGCCATGCGAAGTTAACTAGTGCTTAATCAACAGTCCCTGTGGATACAATAATCTTATATATTACTGACGACGAATCCGTACACTTGCGGAATCGTAATAGTGTACTAGTGTAATTTTATAGTCAAGATAAACTAACACCAAATTACACTACAACCACTCCAATGGTTTGTCCTATTCCATCTTGGTTGTAAGCTACTATTTATAATTTATAAGATACTGATAACATGATCTTCTGTGTGTCACGTCACACCATGTTATCTATAATATAAATTAAATGGACAACTACACTTAGGATAAATGTAAACTTTTGACCAATATGATTCTTATAAATGTTTATACAAAAGCTAGACTTTTAGTATACATCCTAACACTGGTGAGTGAAGCTAGACAGATGGAAAGTCCTAGTGAGTGAAGCTAGGAAGATGGAAAGACCTGGTGAGGGAAGCCAGGCATGTGGAAATCCAGGTGGGTCAAGGTTGACCGGACACCTGGTGTTGGGAGGCCCAAGTAGGTCAAAGGATTGACCGGATAATTGGCACGAGAAAATCCAGATGGGTCAAGGGTGACTGGACATCTTGTGAAAGTCTAAATGTGTCATAGAGGACCTGACACTTGGCATGAGACGGGAAGTCCAAGTGGGTCAAGGTTGACCGGACACTTAGCACGAGGAGAAAAGTCCAAGTGGGCCAAAGGGTTGACCGGACACTTGGGAAAGAAGTCCCGACAGCTTAAGATTGACCGGATGCTAGGCATGAGGAGTTCCAACAGGTCACAATTAGCCGGATGTTAGATTTGGGGACCCTAGACTTGAGTTAAGAAAGTCAAAGGGAGGTCAATCGATCAGTCGATTGATGAAACCGAACCCCAATCGATCAGCCGATCGATTGGTCATAGTGATGCGATAAATGGCTGCCCAATCGATCAGCTGATTGATTGGGAGTCTATATCGCACACATAGTAGCTTCCCCAATCAATCAACAGATTGATTGAGATCCCTAATCGATTGGTCAATCAATTGATGCCAGGTTTCTCGTGCAAACGCTAGAGAACAATAAAAGGCTGAATCGATCAGCCGATCGATTAAAGCCTCCCCAATCGATTAGTCGATCGATTGGGATTCGACCATTATGCAGGATGCAGGCAATGGATGGCTACAATGGCTGGGATGTAATGTGGCAATAGATTGGGATGAAGCCCAATCGATTGGGAGCCGAAGGAGGGCACAATATATTACTGTTGCGAGCATTTTTCTTAGCAGATTTCATGCGCGATTCTTCCTGATTCTTCACACGATTTCTCCACTGCTCACAGCTAGTTCTTGAAGGCTCTTTGGGACAAGTGTTGGTACACTTCCGAGGTTCAAGAGGCAACAACAAGAGACAAGTAAGAAAGAAGATAGGGATTTTTATTTGTTTTCAGTATATGTTTCTTCTTGTGTTGAATTGTTGTATGTGTGAGTGTTGTACGAGGTTTCCCCACCTCCAATAGTTACTGAGAAGGAGTATTTTTATTAATGAAGTGATCATCGTGCATGGATCCTTAGATTAGTCACATATTCTTGAAGTGGATACCAAGTAAATCTACTTGTTAGCGTTGTGAGTGTGTTTTCTTGATCCTTATTCTGCTGCACATCATCGAAGAAGCACATCACCGAAGCGCGACGAACTATTCACCCCCCCCTCTAGCTACAAATCGACCCTAACACTTTCCTTCCCTAGAGAAGGGGCAAAAGAACCCCTTATATTGTGCAGGGCATGGGCCTGGTATGACCCGTGCCACGACCATGTGAGATCCACACAGCTGGAGTCTTCTTGGCTTCTGGTCAAGTGACACGACCGTGTGGAACTACATGACCATGTTCTTCTCTGTCTTTGGATGAGTGGCATGATCGTGTGAGTTCATATGGTTGTGTGCTTCTTTGCTTCTGGATGGGTAGCACGACCGTATGAATCCACACGACCGTGTGCTTCTCCTCCTCTAGTGGAATGATACGACTGTATGGGATCACACGACCAATGTTAATTACCTTTGCTTGCTCTTTGATTTGTTAGCGCACGCTGTTTTTGCTCCAAAAGCAGTTTATGTCAATAGAAATATACGCAAAGAGCATATCTCTGACAAAGAAGAGTAATTAAGCAGAAAATATGACAAGGGGTATGGAAATGCATAAAAAGTATAAGAAAAGTACGTAAATGTGCATCAAAACATATATATAGGTGTATATAATCTACGCACATCACATCCCTAGATCTGAACCTTTGCTTGTCCTTAAGCAAAATGTCGCAATCTAAATCCATGTGTTTCTATAGTGTTTCATAATCCCTAGTGCACTCGCCTAACTCTATCAATTAGTTTCATTGGTGAGCATGATTATGGAGTAACCTAAGCATGACCTAAGCATAAGTTCTTGTGCTAAGTGCAATAAGTGACTTAAGCTCTTCAAGTTTCAATCTCCTTCCTATTCAAGTTGTCATCCAATTGAGTTCCTAATGTTCCCAGTGATAAACACTTACTTGCCACACACTTGGTTCATATTCCTTATGTTGGTGCGGGAAGCATCCGACGATCGAACTTGTGCTTTGATTATGGCAAAGGGTTCAAAGTTAGGTTGTCTTTTGATCTAACATGCTTGAATGAGATTGCAGGAAAGTCTTAAGTGTACTTAGGTAAAAGTCCTAACTGCGGTCAGGCAGGTGGAAAATCCTAGGGGGTGGTAACCCTAAGTCCTAGGGGGTGCTAACCCTAGGTGAAGAAAAGTCCTAGCTGCGGTTAGGCAAAGGAAAACCCCTAGGGGGTGGTAACCCTAGGTCCTAGGGGTGGTAATCCTAGGTCCTAGCGGGTGATAACCCTAGGAGAAAAGCCTTGGCGAGTCGAGGTGCTCGGGCAAAAGTCCTTGAGTCGGAAACTCTAGGTGAAAATCTCGGTGTCGTGGATCGGGTGGAAAGTCTGGGCGGGTCATGAAGCGGACGCCCAGTAGAAGGACCTGAAGACACAGGCGCTGAGCAAAAGCCCAGTCAATTTGGTGGATCGAACTAGCAACAGGTATACTCTCCTGAGCGGAATATGTGAGGGTGTGTTTCCTGCTGAGGGAACAGTAGGCGTCGGTTCAACCTAGGATTTCAGGACGGAAATCCAAAAGTCAAAACCGGGTAGTTCGGTGACTGTCAGACATTTATGTTTATGTTATTATTATTTGCTAACTTTGTATTGCATGGAATGCTTGGTATTTTGGGACTAACATATCTTGCAGGGATAAAAGAGCAAATTTTTCCTCAGATGAACAGTACCTGAGGCACCCTCCATGAAACTTGGAGGCGCGGTGCAAGGGCTGAGGAGTCTATGCAGCGGAGCTGGAGGCACCCTCCAAAGGAGCTGGAGGCGCCTCAAACGGCCTTGGAGGCACCCTCAAAGGCATTAGAGGCGCCTTTAAGAGGATAAGCTGCGGGAGTTATGGATCTTATCCACAATGCGAATCCGTCGGTGATGGAGGCGCCCTCAACGGCTTATATAAGCCTGTCTCGAGCAGAGGCTTAGGATAACACTGTTGGTTAAACCTAAGAAAACGTACCGGTTACACTGTACAAAAATTTTTGTACAAGTGTCGAACCTTTCCTTAAATAACCTATTATGTTTTTCAGAAGTTAAATAAGGAATCGCAGACGGAACTTAACATCATTGATTCTAAATTTAACTTATCTGTTCTTAATGGTTTAGATTTGAATCGCAAACGGAACTTAACACTATTGATTCAAATCTACCTAGGTTATTAATTTCATAAATATTAATTTCCAAAATTGGCTTCCAGGACTGCATGGCGAGGCACATGGCCTTCTTGGATATGGGAGCAACCACCACCGCCTAGGCAAAGCCTTTTAAGGAAAGCTAATATTTATTTCCTTAAATAACTATAGGTTAACCAAAAGAAACAATCGAATCACAAATTTGAGAAAGAAGAAAACACAAAATCGAAAAATAAATTCGATAAACTAGATCTAATTGCCTCTTGTATTTAGAATTCATACAAAGAAAAATAACTAGTAAGATGCGAAAGAAAAATACTAGTTATACCTTCTCTTTGTAAGCTAATGACCTCGAGATCTTCTGTCGTATTCCTCGCCTCGCCTTGGACGTCGTGTGGGCAACGATCCTCTAAGATGAACACCACCCAAAAACTTCCTCCTTCTTCTTCTAAAATCCGGCCACCACCACCACCAAGGAGAAGAGAGCAAAGGGAGAGGAAAAAGGGAGAGGGTCGGCCACACCAAGAGATCACCCAAGTAAAAGAATAAGAGTTGTATCTCATGAAGCCCCCTCACCCCTTCTTTTATATTACTTGCCCAAGGCAAATAAGGAAAAACCTTTTACAAAAAATAAAATCATCCAAGAGTTTTTCCTTTTCCCTTTTTATTTTTCCTTTTCTTTCCTCTTGATTGAATCAATCATCAATCAATGGTTGTGATCAATCCTATTTGGTTTAGGATTGAATTTGGTTTAATCCTATTGGTCGGCCCTTGCTTGGGCACCAAGCAAGGTGGCCGGCCACAATCAAAAGGAAAGGAAAAATAATTTTTTAAAAATTTTACAAGAAGAAATCCTCTTATAAAATTTACAAGCTCTCTTTCCTAAAGTATGAGTTAAAAAAGGAAAGTTTCTAAAAATTAAAACATGTTTTAAAATTTAAAAACTCTCTTATAAAATTTCCTTTTTTAACATGGTGATAAAAAATTTAAATTTTAAAACTTCTTTTCCTTTTTTTCTTAAACCATAAGGATGGTTAAAAAAGGAAAGTTTTAAAATCTTTTAAACTCTCTATTTAAACATGTGGCCTAATTCAAATAAGGAAAGTTTTAAAAATTAAAATCTCTCTTTTAAAACTTATAGTTTTCTACAAAGAGAATATTTTAAAAATTCAAAACAACCCTCCCTTTTTGAATTATTATGGCCGGCCCCTACAAGCTTGGTCACCAAGCTATAGGGTCGGCCCCTTTCAAGAGGATGTGGTCGGCCATTGCTTGGTCACCAAGCAATGGTCCGGCCCCCTTCTTGAACACCAAGAAGAGCCTTACATTTGGATGGACTTGAGGCTATAATGAGGCTACGACAGGGACCTAGAGGAGAAATTGGTTTTGGCCTTCCGATGAGCTTTAGTATCCCGTGTTCGCCCCGAACACACAACTTAAGTTCATCGATGATAACTCATTCCACTAGAGAGTTATTACCGCACTACCGCACCAATCCCAAATTACATTATGGGCTCCTTCCTATCATGAGTGTGTTAGTCTCCCTGTGTTTAAGATTACGAATGTCCACTAATTAAGTAAGTTACTGACAACTTACTTAATTAATATCTAACTCCAAGAGTAGTACCACTCAACTTTATTGTCATGTTGGACTAGGTCCACCTACAGGGTTTAACATGACAATCCTTATGAGCTCCTCTTGGGAACATTCTCAACCTAGATAACTAGGACACAGATTCCTTCTATAATCAACAACACACACTATAAGTAATATCATTTCCCAACTTATCGGGCATATTGATTTATCGATCTAAATCTCACCCTTTGATAAATCAAAGAAATAAATATTAAATATATGTGCTTGTTATTATATTTGGATTAAGAGCACACACTTCCATAATAACTAAGGTTTAGTTCTTTTACTAAGTCAGTACAAAAAGAACATACCTAAATGATCCTACTCAATACACTTAAAGTGTATTAGTGTAATTTATTAGTCAAGATCAACTAATATTTAATTACACTACGACTATACTGATAGTTTGTTCCTTTCTATCTTAGTCCCGAGCAACTGTTAATAATTTATAGAGAACCGACAACATGATCTTCTGAGTGTGACACCACACTCCATGTTGTCTACTATATAAATTAATTGAACAATTACATTTAATAAATAAATACAGATATTGACTAATGTGATTCTTTTATTTTAACAAATAAATGTTTACAAAAGCTAGACTTTTAGTATACACTCCAACAATCTCCCATTTATACTAAAAGACTAAGTTGTCATATCTGTTGCCTTACATCTGATTCCCATCCCCTCCATATGCCGATCAAAAGCTTTCACCGGAAGGGCCTTTGTGAAAGGATCTGCTAGGTTATCTTCTGATGCAATCTTGGCGACGACAACTTTTCCTCGCTTGACGATGTCTCGTATCAGGTGGTACTTGCGCTCTCTATGTTTACTTGCTTTATGGTCTCGTTGTTCCTTCGAGTTTGCAACTGCACCGCTATTATCACAATAAATTGTGATGATCTTGGGCAAACCATGAATCACATCTAAGTCCATTAGAAAGTTCCTGAGCCATACAACTTCTTTGGCTGCCTAAGAGGCTGCCACATACTCAGCTTCCATGGTTGAGTCCGAGACACATTTCTGCTTAACACTCCTCCATGCAATAGCTCCACCTCCTAGAGTAAACACATAGCCTGATGTTGACTTACTATTGTCCCTATCTGATTGGAAGTCTGAATCCGTGTAACCCACAGGAAGCAAATCGTCTGCTTGGTAAACTATCATATAATCTCTAGTCCTTCTCAGGTACTTTAATATATGCTTTACCACAGTCCAATGCCCTTGTCCAGGGTTACTCTGATATCTGCTAACCATGCCCACGGCAAAACAGATATCAGGTCTCGTACACAACATTGCATACATAAGGCTTCCTAAAGCCGAAGCATAAGGAACTGCCTTTATGTCCTCAATCTCCTTTGATGTCTTTGGGGACATCTCTTTAGATAAGGCTACTCCATGCCTAAAAGGTAAGAAACTTTTCTTGGAGTTTTGCATGCTAAAACGAGCAAGGATTGTATCTATATATAAAGCTTGGGATAGGCACAACATTATTTTCTTGCGATCCCTTATAACTTTAATCCCAAGAATGTGTGCACATTCTCCTAAGTCCTTCATATCAAATTATTTGGACAACCATATGTTGGTGCGGTTAGCACTAACGGTCTAACTCAGGTTTTGATGAATGACAAATCAGGTTAAGTTAGGTGTGTTGTTGTCTGACACCTTTATCAAGTGTGCAGGAAAAGTCCAGCTAGGTCGACGGGCTGACCGGATAGCTGGCGAGAAGTCCAGCTAGGTCGACGGGCTGACCGGATAGCTGGCGAGAAGTCCAAGCGGGTCGACGGGCTGACCGGACGCTTGGCGAGAAGTCCAGACGGGTCGACGGGCTGACCGGACGTCTGGCAGGTAAGTGAGGTAAGTCACTGGAGGGGAGTGACTGCGAGGACGCGTTCCCGGGAAGGGAACATTAGGCGTCGATCCGGCTTAGATCCATTTCGGATATCTAAGTCGAGATCGTGACTAGATTCCGGTCTCGGAAAGACGGAATCTAAGTCATACTTTTTCTCATCTATAAAACTGTGCTAACATTCTTTTGCTGCAGGGTACATTTGCCTCGGACTAACCTTTTCTTGCAGGAGAAGGACTTTCTGGAGAAGAGGGGTCCGGGCGCCCGGAGGGGATCCGGGCGCCCGGAGGTCCGGGCGCCCGGAAGGGATCCGGGCGCCCGGAAGGCAAATTTCATCCAGCCGAGTCGTCGCCACGTGGAGCATCATGGTTTGTGCAGCTACGTCACATTCCAGGCGCCCGGAAGGGATCCAGGCGCCCGGGACAGCATATAAAAGAAGCCCCAGGCAGGAGCTTCAGAATCAATCATCAACTGAGAACTTTCGACTGCTGGTCCCGCTGCTCTACGTTCCTGCGACGCTAACAAAGCTCCGACAAAGTGCTTCTTCGTTTTTGGTTAATTTTCTTGTCGGTATTACTTTGTTTCATTAAGCATTTCCTGTATTCATTTTGTAATTATATTCGAATTGCTAGTGATTGCCCAACGAAAGTGGTCAAGGACCACGGGCCTTCGAGTAGGAGTCGTCACAGGCTCCGAACGAAGTAAAAAACAACTGTGTCTACTTTACTTTTCCGCTGCGCTAATACTCTATATTTTCGAATCGATATTCACCCCCCTCGAACCTATCGGTCTTACAAGTGGTATCAGAGCAGGTACCGCTCTGATTTGGTGCAACCACCAATCAGACAGGGGGTGAAATATTTTTTTAATTCCAAACTGATATTATTATCTTTTTGGAAGATTTTTTTTCCCGTTACACTTAGAGTTTCAATTTTTTCCCGCACTGCTAATCCAAGACGAAGTCTTGGAATTTTTTCTAGTTAATTTAGTGTGTGCAGGATAAGATGTCTCAACAAGAAGGCTTCAGCACAGTTCGTCCTCCCCTATTCAACGGGGATGATTTTTCGTACTGGAAGAGAAGAATGGAGGTCTACATGAAGACAGACTACGACCAATGGATGAGCGTCACAAAGGCTTATAAAATTCCAGTAGACAACTCCGGGAAAATAATAGACCCTGAAGAATGGACAAATGATTTAAAGAAAAAGGCATCAATGGAGAACAAAGCCATCAACACTCTACACTGCGGACTAACACGAGAGGAACTGAACCGGGTCGGACCGCATGAAAACGCTAAGGAGCTCTGGGATAAACTGATCGAGCTGCACGAAGGAACAAGCGACGCGAAGGTAACAAAAAGAGATTTGCTGTTAAATAAAATTTTTAATATAAAAATGCAGGAAGGAGAAACGGCAAGTCAGCTCCACGCGAGAATCAAAGATATCCTCAACGGTCTCCACGCGATAGGACACCAAATGGAGAACCGAGACTTAATAAGGTACGCGTTAAATGCTTTTCCGCGAAATAATTTGTGGGCATCAATTGTAGATGCTTACAAAATTTCAAAAAATCTATCTAAATTAAAATTAGATGAACTCTTTTGTGAATTAGAACTTCATGAGCAAACTAACGCCGGGGTCGAGAAAGGTGTAGCTTTAATTGCAGGTTCCTCTAAAGAAAAGAAGAACAAGCCCGAATCTGAAGAAGATTCCGATCAAGACTCTGAGGACGAAGAACACTTGGTGAACCTGGTAAGGAAGATGTTCACCAGGAAAAAGAGAAGCTTCAGCAAACAGGATCTTCAGAAGATCAGTTCGCCAGCCGACTCAAGAAATGTCACATGTTTCGGATGTAACAAAAAGGGGCACTACAAGAACGAATGCCCAAGATTGAAACTTGACAAACCAAAGTCAACAAAGAAGAAAGCCCTCAAAGCAACATGGGACGATTCCTCCTCAGACGAATCGGAAGGAGAAAAGCACCAAAGTCACCTCGCGCTGATGGCTCGCGAAGCTGAAACGGAAGACGAATCAGAGGAATCGGAAGACGGGTCCGAACCCGAATCGAGCCACGAGTCCGCACTCGTTTCCGAAGGTTCCGAAGAGGTATACCGAAACTTAAATCATAAATTCTTTAGAATTATCTCGTGTTTAAATAAAAAATTAGTTAAATTGGAAAATGAAAATAAATCGCTTCTTGAGGAAAATCAAAACCTCAAGGAACAATTAAAAAATTCGAATCCAACTCAAGACCGAACACTTGAGGAGGAGAATATATCATTAAAAAGTGAAATTAATAAGTTAAAAGAATTGTTGGAAAAATTCACAACAAGATCTAAAAATTTAGATTTAATTCTAAATAACCAAAAGGCATGCTATAATAAAACCGGACTTGGATATAAGTCAAAATCAAACAAAACCTTTAAATCATTATTAACCCAACACAAAGCAACTAAACAAGCTTGGGTTCCGAAAGCGTGCTTAACCACGCAAGTAGGACTTAATCAATTCTATATACCTAAAGATAAAATACATTATATAAACTTGAATAAATCAGATCAAAAACTAAAAAATAAATTTAACTTAAAATCAAAATTCAAAACTCAACAAAATTTAGACTATCACCAAGTTGATTATAACTATAAAAAGAATCGACACAAACCCAAAATCTAAATTAATGGCCAATAATTCGGGAGGCTCCGAATAGCTGGCACCTCCAAAACTAACATACCCGACAGGGTAACCCAAAACAAACTACCCGACAGGGTAATTGGGATTAGTTAAAAAGACCGAGGTTAACCGACTCATGGTATTGGTGAAGTTTTGGATGATAGTACGTTAGGGAAGCTTGGGCATGCATGTCTAGAAAGATATGGCTTCGATCGGTGCATTTGGCCAAGTGGAACTGACCAAGCTACCCTTAAAGGATCCTAACCAGTTAGACCAAGATTTAGTACTAAGTTCAGTGGATAGGACTATTCGGAAAACCTCGAAGGTTGGTTACTTCTAATGATGTCCTGTGACTCACCAAGCTTAGAAGTTTATCCGAAGAATGCCTATTTGTGGAAACCAAAACTAAATCTGAATCTAACACAAGTTAAACCAAAAGTCCGTAATCAAACCAATTTCATCTCACAAAATCATAGGATTCCCTGATTGATAATATAGATCGGGTGAGATGAATAAGGCTTAACTTAATTTTAAATTTTCAAAAATTTTAATTTTAAACTTAAAAATTATTTTCAAAAATTTTAATTTTAAACTTAAAAATTATTTTCAAAATTTTAAACTTAAAAATTATTTTCAAAATTTTAAACTTAAAAATTATTTTCAAAATTTTAAACTTAAAAATTATTTTCAAAATTTTAAACTTAAAAATTATTTTCAAAATTTGAAACTTAAAAATTATTTTCAAAATTTTAAACTTAAAAATTATTTTCAAAATTTTAAACTTAAAAATTATTTTCAAAATTTTAAACTTAAAAATTATTTTCAAAATTTTAAACTTAAAAATTATTTTCAAAATTTTAAACTTAAAAATTATTTTCAAAATTTTAAACTTAAAAATTATTTTCAAAATTTTAAACTTAAAAATTAGTTTCAAAATTTTAATTTTAAACTTAAAAATTATTTTCAAAATTTTAATTTTAAACTTAAAAATTATTTTCAAAATTTTAAACTTAAAAATTATTTTCAAAATTTTAAACTTAAAAATTATTTTCAAAATTTTAAACTTAAAAATTATTTTCAAAATTTTAAACTTAAAAATTATTTTCAAAATTTTAAACTTAAAAATTATTTTCAAAATTTTAAACTTAAAAATTATT
The DNA here is from genome assembly GCF_018446385.1 of Zingiber officinale. Lineage (NCBI taxonomy): Eukaryota > Viridiplantae > Streptophyta > Magnoliopsida > Zingiberales > Zingiberaceae > Zingiber > Zingiber officinale. Next base: position 32,738,623 of record NC_055999.1, on the reverse strand, counting down.
TTCAACTTAAAAATTATTTTCAAAATTTTAATTTTAAACTTAAAAATTATTTTCAAAATTTTAAACTTAAAAACTATTTTCAAAATTTTAAACCTAAAAATTATTTTCAAAAATTTTAATTTTAAAACTTAAATCAATTTCTTAAGTAATGATTGATTAAAAAATTGATAAACTAAGACTAACATAAATCCTACGTGTTGTAGGAAACCAAGTGGATTTTGGACAGTGGTTGCTCCAAACATATGACTGGAGATCACACCAAGTTCACTCAATTAACCTACAAAAGCCTAGGAACAGTTGCCTTTGGGAACAACGGTAAACTCAAGGTAATTGGTATAGGTAATATTGAATTAAACATAGATTTCATAATTTCAAATGTTCTACTTGTTGAAAATTTTAAATACAATCTTCTGAGTATAAGTCAATTGTGTGACACTAGGTATAAGGTAAAATTTCTATCCACAGAATGTTTGATCAAACATCTAGATAATCCAACTATAAGCCTAAAAGGCTTTAGAAAAGACAATATCTATGCCATCAACTTAACCACTTCTTCAGTCAAGTGTTATTTAACGCAAAAAGAAGAAACCTGGTTATGGCACAGAAGAATGTCACACACCCATTTCAGAAACATAAGTAAATTAAACGGTCTAGTTAGAGGCTTACCAAAATTACCTAACTTAGATTCAACAATATGTAATGCTTGTCAACAAGGCAAACAAACAAAATCTACCCACAAACCAATTAATGAATCCCAAACCAACTCAGTCCTAGAACTTTTACACTTAGATTTATTTGACTCCCACGGGGTCAAATCAATAAATGGAAGTCTGTACTGTTTAGTTATAATAGACGACTATTCTAGGTTCACTTGGGTCAAATTCTTAAAACATAAAGATGAAACTTTTGAAATTTTTACGAATTTCTGCAAACAAATTGAAAATGAAAAAGGCATAAAAATTAAAAGAATCAGAAGTGATAATGGAGGAGAATTTAAAAATCATAATTTTGATAAATTTTGCCTTGAAAATGGCTACCATCATGAATTTTCTTGCCCTAAAACTCCCCAACAAAACGGAATTGTAGAAAGGAAAAATAGAACCTTACTTGAAGCATCTAGAACTATGCTAAATGAATACAACTTACCTAAATATTTTTGGGCAGAAGCTGTTAGTACAGCCTGCTATGTACAAAACCGAACAACACTAAACAAAAACCACAATAAAACATTTTTTGAAATATTTTACAACAAGCAACCTAATATAAAATACTTTAAGGTATTTGGTTGCCCAGCCTTTATCCTAAATACTAGAGAACACTTAGGCAAATTCACTTCCAAAATAGAGAATGGAATTTTTCTAGGTTACTCTCTGAATAGCAGAGGCTACAGAATTTATAATAAAGTCACTTTAAGAATTGAAGAAACCACCAATGTAAAATTCAAAGAATCCAATCAAAACCTAGAACAAGCCCAACCTCAACCAGTTGACTCTGTTCACGAACATATCAATTCTGAGGGAACAAACCAAACCCAAAATAATGAAGAAGAAGAACACCTACAAGAAAGTCAACCTCCTAGAACCATAAGAGTCAACCCAAACCATCCTACTAATCAAATAATTGGTGACCCAGACCTGAGGGTTCAAACTAGGTCATCTTTCAGAAACCTAAGTCAAATCTCGTTAATCTCAAATATTGAACCCAAAACTGTAGCTGAATCTCTACTTGACCCAGACTGGGTCATAGCTATGCAAGAAGAATTAGCTCAATTTGAGCGCAATGAAGTTTGGGACCTAGTACCTCAACCTACCGATAAGAAAATAATAGAAACCAAATGGGTATTTCGAAACAAATTAAGTGAAACTGGAGAAATTACTAGGAACAAGGCCAGGTTAGTTGCCAAAGGGTTCAGTCAAGTTGAAGGACTTGACTACGATGAAACTTATGCCCCGGTAGCTAGACTAGAGTCCATTAGAATGTTACTAAGCTATGCAGCCCATAAAGGATTCAAACTATACCAAATGGATGTCAAGTCTGCCTTTCTTAATGGATTGATAAAAGAAGAAGTGTATGTAGGTCAGCCGCCAGGTTTTGAAAGCCTAGAACACCCTGATTATGTCTACAAATTAAAAAAGGCATTATATGGACTTAAACAGGCACCTAGGGCATGGTATGAAAGACTAACCTCTTACTTAACCTCTAAAGGGTTCAATCAAGGTCAAATTGACCCAACACTATTTGTGAAATCAATAAAAGAAGATATTTTTATAGCTCAAATTTATGTAGATGATATCATCTTTGGTTCAACAAACTCAGAGTTTTTAAACGAATTTACAAACCTAATGGAACACGAATTCGAAATGAGTCTGGTAGGAAAATTAACTTATTTTCTAGGGTTACAAGTCAAACAAACAAATGAAGGAAATTATATTTATCAACAAAAATATACTAAGGAGTTACTTAGAAAATTTGGAATGGAAAATACTAAAGAAATAAAAACACCTATGGCCGTAAACACAATCCTAGATGATGATCCTAATGGAAAATCAGTAGACTTAAAACATTATCGGAGCGCGATAGGTAGTCTACTTTACTTAACTGCAAGCCGACCTGACATTTTATTTGTAGTTAGTATGTGTGCTCGATACCAAACCTGTGCTAAAGAATCTCATTTGACTCAAGTCAAAAGAATCTTTAGATACCTCAAGGGAACCACAAATATAGGTATTTGGTATCCTAGGACCAACAACTTTGAATTAATAGGATATTCTGATTCAGATTATGCCGGATGCAAATTAGATCGCAAAAGCACAAGTGGTGGATGCCAACTACTTGGTCCATCCCTTGTCAGCTGGTTTAGTAGAAAGCAACACTGTGTTGCACTATCTACAACTGAGTCAGAATACATAGCTATAGGCGAGTGTGTTGCACAAATATTATGGATGATGCATACTCTAAAAGATTTCAACTTAAATATCACAAATGTAAAAGTATTAATTGATAATATAAGTTCGATTAACTTAACCAAGAATCCTGTGCATCATTCAAGAACCAAACATATTGAAGTTAGGCATCACTTCATCAGGGATCATGTTACTAAAGGTGATATTGAACTCAAGTACATTGAGTCTAAATCAAATTTAGCTGACATCTTTACAAAACCACTCCCTGAAAGTGAATTTAGCAACTTACGACGACAATTAGGGATGTGCTCAATAGACTAGGATCCTTCATAAATACTTTCAAAACTGATTTTATCAACTTATAGGCTAAACTTGTTTGTTTTCAAAATTTCCATTTTTAAACTTTCAAAAACAGTTTTGGCCTTAGACTAGTCTTACATCCTTAGAAAGCATGTACCCATAGGTTTAGTTCTTGAGCATCTCACCAACACCTTAGGTTTACCTTGCTTGTGTTTGACAAACATAGAAAGGGGTGAGATGCATAGGCCATCTGTCTGGACTTAAGATGCTTATTTCAGTGCATCAGTATAAGTCTGGACGTTAAATACAATTCAAATATTAATCAGATTAAAGTTCATCAGTCAAGTCAAACACTGACTGATTATAATTAACTTAATCTGACTAACCAAGTGAAAGCTACTATTTTCTAATAGTTAGTTAGTACCTAATTGGTTAGACAGCTGGTTAAAGTTAGATATCAAATTTAGGGGGAGAAATAAACTACTTTAGTTTTCCAAATTGAATTTTAAACTTAATTTTGAAAATCAGAGTTTAAAAATAATTTGTTTAAAATTGTGAAATTTTTAAACTCACAAACTCTTTACCTATTCTTTGAAAACTGAACTTTTCAAGTATTTTAAACCATGGTTTTGAATCTAATACTTTTAAACTTTGGAAAAATTTGATTTTGAAAAACAAATTTCATCTTACGGTTAATAAGACTCCTTTGAAAACTAAAAGTAAAGATTTAAACTTAATTTTACTTTGAAAATTGTCCTGAGTCTACTTCTTAAAAATTTGACTTTACTTAATTTTGACAATTTAATTTGAAGGATAAATTTTACAAAATTTAGTAGCATTTCAAAGTTATGTTTAAGTAGCATTTCAAAGTTGAAACTTGTTTTGGAAAAAAATTTTTTTTAGACCTTATACACTTATGTTTGAAAATTAACCTATCTAAACTTAGCTTTTTTTTCTAAAAGCTAAAAGCTAATGCTTTAAACAAATTTTCAAAACTTTATACTCCCCCAAGTCAATTTGATATTCTCTTGGATTTAAAAACTCAGTTATTGTTCAAGGTATTATTGTTTTCGGTATTTCTCACTGTGGTTGTTTACCCTTGTTTTTTGATGAATGCCAAAGGGGGAGGGTTAGGTTGGTTAAGTTAGAGTTAAGTTAGAGCAACTAAATGAAAACAAAAAAAACTAACTTAAACCTTAAAAAACCTCAAAAATCATGCCTATTTTTGCATATTTTTATAACTAACTTAACCAGGTTGTCATTCCATCAAAAAGGGGGAGATTGTTGGTGCGGTTAGCACTAACGGTCTAACTCAGGTTTTGATGAATGACAAATCAGGTTAAGTTAGGTGTGTTGTTGTCTGACACCTTTATCAAGTGTGCAGGAAAAGTCCAGCTAGGTCGACGGGCTGACCGGATAGCTGGCGAGAAGTCCAGCTAGGTCGACGGGCTGACCGGATAGCTGGCGAGAAGTCCAAGCGGGTCGACGGGCTGACCGGACGCTTGGCGAGAAGTCCAGACGGGTCGACGGGCTGACCGGACGTCTGGCAGGTAAGTGAGGTAAGTCACTGGAGGGGAGTGACTGCGAGGACGCGTTCCCGGGTAGGGAACATTAGGCGTCGATCCGGCTTAGATCCATTTCGGATATCTAAGTCGAGATCGTGACTAGATTCCGGTCTCGGAAAGACGGAATCTAAGTCATACTTTGCTCATCTATAAAACTGTGCTAACATTCTTTTGCTGCAGGGTACATTTGCCTCGGACTAACCTTTTCTTGCAGGAGAAGGACTTTCTGGAGAAGAGGGGTCCGGGCGCCCGGAGGGGATCCGGGCGCCCGGAGGTCCGGGCGCCCGGAAGGCAAATTTCATCCAGCCGAGTCGTCGCCACGTGGAGCATCATGGTTTGTGCAGCTACGTCACATTCCAGGCGCCCGGAAGGGATCCAGGCGCCCGGGACAGCATATAAAAGAAGCCCCAGGCAGGAGCTTCAGAATCAATCATCAACTGAGAACTTTCGACTGCTGGTCCCGCTGCTCTACGTTCCTGCGACGCTAACAAAGCTCCGACAAAGTGCTTCTTCGTTTTTGGTTAATTTTCTTGTCGGTATTACTTTGTTTCATTAAGCATTTCCTGTATTCATTTTGTAATTATATTCGAATTGCTAGTGATTGCCCAACGAAAGTGGTCAAGGACCACGGGCCTTCGAGTAGGAGTCGTCACAGGCTCCGAACGAAGTAAAAAACAACTGTGTCTACTTTACTTTTTCGCTGCGCTAATACTCTATATTTTCGAATCGATATTCACCCCCCCCCCCTCTATCGAACCTATCGGTCTTACACCATACTCTTACATCCGATAATACCTTGACATTGTTGCCAATTAACAAAATATCATCTGCGTATAGTACAAGAAATACCACCACGTTTCCGTTACACTTCTTGTATACACAAGACTCATCCGGACACTGAATAAATCCATATAACTGGATTACTTTGTTAAATCAGATGTTCCAAGATCTTGAAGCTTGCTTCAATCCATAAATGGACCGATTAAGCTTGCACACTAGATGCTCTTTGCCTTTTTCAATGAACCCTTCTGGTTGCTTCATATGGATGTATTCTTCAAGACTTCCGTTAAGGAAAACTGTCTTGACATCCATTTGCCAAATCTCATAATCCATATGAGCAGCAATGGATAAGAGTATCCGGATACACTTAAGCATGGCTACCGGTGAAAAAGTCTCCTCATAGTCGATTCCCTCTTTCTGAGTATACCCTTTCGCAACAAGCCTTGCTTTGAAGGTTTCTACCTTCCCATCTGTCCCTCTTTTCCTTTTGTAGATCCACTTGCATTCAACGGCTTTTACACCATCAGGTGGTTCTACAAGCTCCCAGACCTTATTAGAATACATAGACTCTATTTTAGAATTCATTGCATTTTGCCAAGATATTGCATCTATATCTTGGAGTGCTTCATCATATGTCCGGGGATCAGGTTCATGTTTACCCGCGATCAAGTCCGAAGACTCTCCCAAAAACATGAATCTCTCAGGTTGCCTTACAACCCTCCCACTATGACGAGGCACCGTCTATGGTTGTGTATCATGTGCAACACGTGTTGCAGTCTCTTGTGGTACTTCATCTTGTACTGTTGGTACTGAAATAGACGTGTCCTCTCTAATTTCTTCTAGAACTATTTCACTCATGGGCTTATGGTTCATTACATAATCTTCTTCTAAAAAATGAGCATTGGTGCTAACAATGATCTTCTGATTTTTAGGATTATAAAATAAACCACCTTTCGTTCCCTTAGGATATCCAACAAACAGACAAACTTCTGTACGTGATTCCAACTTGTCAGTATCTCCCTTCAGCACATGTGCTGGACTACCCCATATCCGAATATGATTCAGACTAGGCTTACGCCCATTCCATAATTCCATGGGAGTAGAAGGAACTGTTTTAGAAGGTACCATATTCAGAATGTACGCTGCTGTTTCTAAAGCATATCCCCAAAACGAATTCGATAATTTTGAATAACTCATCATTAATCTAACCATTTCCATAAGAGTCCTATTCCTTCGTTCTGCCACACCATTTTGCTGGGGTGTACCAGGTGCAGACAATTGGGATTGAATCCCAACTTCTGATAAGTAATTCCTAAACTCTCCAAAGAGGTATTCGCCACCATGGTCAGACCGTAGTGTCTTGATACTTTTACCAAGACGTTTCTCCACATCAGCCCAATATTCTTTGAACTTGTCAAAGCATTCAGACTTGCGGCGCATCAGGTAAATGTATCCGTATCTTGAATAATCGTCTATAAAGGAGACGAAGTATTCATAACCTCCTCTTGCCTGGATAGACATAGGACCACACAAATCAGAATGAACCAGTTCTAACGCATCTTTGGCTCTATACCCCTTGGCCTTAAAAGGTCTCTTGGTCATTTTACCTTCCAAGCAAGATTCACATGTTGGAAAGTTTTCCAACTCTAATGAACCCAAGAGTCCATCGGCTACAAGCCTTTGAATCCTACTTAGGTTAATATGTCCAAGCCTTAGATGCCAAAGATATGTTTGGTTCATTTCCGAAGGTTCTTTTTTATTATTAGAGTTAGAAGATGTGTTATTAATTTCCATATTTTGCTTTGTGGGAGAAATTGGATTTAAAGTGTATAAATTGCCAACTAATGCACCAGAATAGATAATCACCTTATTTCTCTTTTTAACGACATTGTTACTAAAAGAGACTGAATATCCATCCAAATATAGTTTAGAAACTGAAATTAAATTTTTTCTAAAACTGGGTACATAAAGACAATTTCTTAAAATCAAATTTCTATTCCTATCAAAAGATAAGTAGACGTCTCCCACTGCAACAGTCACCACCTTAGTAGCATTGCCCATGTAGACAGTTATCTCTCCATCAAATAGTCGCCGGGTTTCTTGGAACCCCTGCAAAGAATTGCAGACATGATCAGTGGCTCCCGTATCTACACACCAGGTGCTGGTAGATAACATCGCTAAACATGTTTCAACTACTAGAGTATGAGATATACCTTTATTGTTCTGGTTCCTACGAGGACATTCCGCTTTCCAATGTCCAGACTGCTTGCAGATGAAGCACTTGCCCTTCGGCTTCTTCATTCCAGCTTTCTGTCCTGTACTCTGAGGTTTATTCACCTTCTTTGCTAAAAAAACCTGTTTCTTCTTCTTCTTGCCTTTCAACTTGGATGTAGAACCATTTTCAGCATAATGAATCTGAGAATTATGACGAAATATTCCTTCTGCTGCCGGTAGTTCTGTCAGAAGTTCCGCCAACGTATACTCTCTTTTGTTCATGTTATAGTTCAGGCGGAACTGCTCAAAACTTCTGGGTAGCGTTTGGAGAATTATATCGACCTGGGTTTCCCCATCGATTTCTCCACCAAGGACTTGTATTTCATTCAGATAAGCCATCATTTTGAGGATATGATCTCTTACGGGTGTCCCCTCAGACATGGTGGCTGTCATTAACTTCCTCATTGCCTCTTGCCTAGCAGTCCGACTCTGGTGCCCAAAGAGTTCTTTAAGATTGTTCATTATATCATAAGATGTTGGTAAATCTTGATGCTGATGTTGCAATACATTTGACATTGATGCCAAAATGTAACACCGCGCCATCTCATCAGCTTTTACCCATTTCTTATGATACTCAATCTCCTTTGGGGTAGAGTCACCGTCAGGTGTATCAGGACAAGCCTCAGTCAGTACAAACTTATAGCTTTCAGCAGTAAGAACTATGTCTAGGTTTCTTTTCCAATCAATATAGTTGGGACCAGTAAGTTTGTTCTCTTTCAGTATAATGGCTAGTGGGTTGAAAGTCATCCTAAGAATCACAAAAGTAACTTTGGTCAAGACTCTAAATTTAGAATAATATTGATTCCTCAAACAATACTATTTTAAATTAACCAACACCTCAAATCACCGTGAATATTGCATGCCACGTTAGTGTGGACGTATACAAATTCATTATTTGTAAGAGGAGGGTGTGACCCATTAATTTTATATCTTGTCATTCTAACTTTATGACAAATAAAATTAATAGTTGGTTTCACTTTGGTCACACAAGACAATAGCAGTGACTCCGTTGGGGAGGATACTATTGACTGCGTCTAAGTGTATACCATTACTTGATACTAAGTCCATTAAATAGGATTGTGCCCCTTCAGTTGGAGAAGATCACACGCTCCTAAATAATTTCCTTTAACCATCCATAAAAGGAAGTTTGATCTAGTGATCCGCAACAAACCCATCCGTTGTGGAGGGAGGCACTTAGAGCCAACACGCAAGCTTGTTGCATCACTTACAAACAAGTAATGGAGACCATGGGATTTATTAAAATCCCTCTCCCACTTAGTTATTTAGAAATGAGGATTTTAACCTATGCTAGCATTCATCACATGCATATAAACATCACAGTAAATAAAAGAAATTAATTTGGAAATTAATTTTCCAACTATTATGGCCTTTTCCATCACTGTCTTCAGTATGCTCCAACCCTAGCTGCTGCCATCTTTAGCCACCGCTATCGGGTCGAGTTGTCGCATCCTTCTTTCTTCTTATTCCGCTGCGCCTCTGGGGCTCCAAAAGGACCTCGCCTCGCAAGAATCCGATCCGCGACAAAAATAGAATTTTACATATATCGATCCTATATTCCACGAGAGAATGTACATGTATTCTAGATCGAAAATAAAATTCTAAAAAATAATACAGCTCCTGCTGTATTTTATACATACAATCATGCACACTAATAATGCCCTTGACATGTCCAAGGGTCCAATCACACACAATATCAATAAGCCATAATAGTTGGAGCCTGCAACCAAAGAGTTAGCACATCCTACTATTTTCCTGCCTAAATTATGTATGACATGTGCATAACCTATTTGAATTCTAAAAATACACAGAGGCAAACCCTAGCTCTGATACCAATTGTTGGTTAAACCTAGGAAAACGTACCGGTTCCACTGTACAAAAATTTTTGTACAAGTGTCGAACCTTTCCTTAAATAACCTAATGTGTTCTTTAGAAGTTAAATAAGGAATCACAGACGGAACTTAACATCATTGATTCCAAATTTAACTTATCTGTTCTTAATGGTTTAGATTTGAATCGCAAGCGGGACTTAACACTATTGATTCAAATCTACCTAGGTTATTAATTCCATAAATATTAATTTCTAAAATTGGCTTCCAGGACTGCATGGCGAGGCACATGGCCTTCTGGGATATGGGAGCAACCACCACCGCCTAGGAAAATCCTTTTAAGGAAAGCTAATATTTATTTCCTTAAATAACTCTAGGTTAACCAAAAGGAATAATCGAATCACAAATTCGAAAAAAAAGAAAACACAAAATCGAAAAATAAATTCGATAAACTAGATCTAATTGCCTCTTGTATTTAGAATTCATACAAAGAAAAATAACTAGTATGATGCGGAAGAAAATACTAGTTATACCTTCTCTTTGTAAGCTAATGGCCTCGAGATCTTCTGCCGTATTCCTCGCCTCGCCTTGGACGGCGTGTGGGCAATGATCCTCCAAAATGAACACCACCCAAAAGCTTCCTCCTTCTTCTTCTAAAATTCGGCCACCACCACCACCAAGGAGAAGAGAGCAAAGGGAGAGGAAGAAGGGAGAGGGCCGGCCACAACAAGAGATCACCCAAGCAAAAGAATAAGAGTTGTATCTCATGAAGCCCCCTCACCCCTTCTTTTATATTACTTGCCCAAGGCAAATAAGGAAAAACCTTTTACAAAAACTAAAATCATCCAAGAGTTTTTCCTTTTCCCTTTTTATTTTTCCTTTTCTTTCCTCTTGATTGAATCAATCATCAATCAATGGTTGTGATCAATCCTATTTGGTTTAGGATTGAATTTGGTTTAATCCTATTGGCCGACCCTTCCTTGGGCACCAAGCAAGGTGGCCGGCCACAATTAAAAGGAAAGGAAAAATAATTTTTTAAAAATTTTATAAGAAGAAATCCTCTTATAAAATTTACAAGCTCTCTTTCCTAAAGTTTGAGTTAAAAAAAGAAAGTTTCTAAAAATTAAAATCATGTTTTAAAATTTAAAAACTCTCTTATAAAATTTCCTTTTTTAACATGGTGATAGAAAATTTAAATTTTAAAACTTCTTTCCTTTTTTTCTTAAACCATAAGGATGGTTAAAAAAGGAAAGTTTTAAAATCTTTTAAACTCTCTATTTTAACATGTGGCCTAATTCAAATAAGGAAAGTTTTAAAAATTAAAATCTCTCTTTTAAAACTTATAGTTTTCTACAAAAAGAAGATTTTAAAAATTCAAAACAACCCTCCGTTTTTAAATTATTATGCCCGACCCCTACAAGCTTGGCCACCAAGCTATACGGCCGGCCCCTTTCAAGAGGATGTGGCCGGCCATTGCTTGGTCACCAAGCAATGGTCCGGCCCCCTTCTTGGACACCAAGAAGAGCCTTACATTTGGATGGACTTGAGGCTATAATGAGGCTACGACATGGACCTAGAGGAGAAATTGGTTTTGGCCTTCCGATGAGCTTGAGTATCCCGTGTTCTCCCCGAACACACAACTCAAGTTCATCGATAATAACTCATTCCACTAGAGAGTTATTACCGCACTACCGCACCAATCCCAAATTATATTATGGACTCCTTCTTATCATGAGTGTGTTAGTCCCCCTGTGTTTAAGATTACGAATGTCCACTAATTAAGTAAGTTACTGACAACTCACTTAATTAATATCTAGCTCCAAGAGTAGTACCACTCAACTTTATTGTCATGTTGGACTAGATCCACCTGCAGGGTTTAACATGACAATCCTTATGAGCTCCTCTTGGGGACATTCTCAACCTAGATAACTAGGACACAGATTCCTTCTATAATCAACAACAGACACTATATGTAATATAATTTCCCAACTTATCGGGCATATTGATTTATCGAGCTAAACCTCACCCTTTGATAAATCAAAGAAATAAATATTAAATATATGTGCTTGTTATTATATTAGGATTAAGAGCACACACTTCCATAATAACTAAGGTTTAGTTCTTTTACTAAGTCAGTACAAAAAGAACATACCTAAATGATCCTACTCAATACACTTAAAGTGTATTAGTGTAATTTATTAGTCAAGATAAACTAATACTTAATTACACTACGACTATACTGATAGTTTGTTCCTTTCTATCTTAGTCGTGAGCAACTGTTTATAATTTATAGAGAACCGACAACATGATCTTCTGAGTGTGAAACCACACTCCATGTTGTCTACTATATAAATTAATTGAACAGTTACATTTAATAAATAAATGCAGATATTAACCAATGTGATTCTTTTATTTTAACAAATAAATATTTACAAAAGCAAGGCTTTTAGTATACACTCCAATAAACATCTTATAAGCAATCCTTCTTCAGTGCACTGCTAACGAGATGATCTGGCTGAGCTACAACAAGACACCGACGACCAGAAGCTTCGAATTTACGATTCATTTGTAGTCGGTATAATTTCTTTACAGCATTCTAAATTGTAAGACTCATTTGTAAGATTTCTGAACTGATAGTGAATTGCCCAAAGTAAATACTCAACGAGAGTGGGCCTTGGAGTAGGAGTCACCATAGGCTTCGAACCAAGTAAAACCAACCTGCGTACTTGGTGTGTTTTTCTTGTGTTGTTTTCTTTTATTCCGCTGCGTTTACTCGATTGCTTTAAAAATGAAAGTGAAAGCCACGAGCGCTAATCACTGATAACCATGATTTTACTGTACTATTTTGATTCATATATGCATGGTTTGATGTTGATTTCATAGGTTTAAATCATATTCACATCACATTTTGTGTATTGTATAGATTTTGGATTAATTACAAATTATTTAATTTTTATGTTATTTGATGTTAATATTTGATTCTTATTTTGTAGGCATCAAAGTATCGTGGATGTGGATCTATTTGAACTGAAATTGGGCTCGAATCAGAGTTTAAACGAGAAGATTAAGCTTTGGAGCATTAGCCCGTTCATCAAGAATAGGACAGATCTGAACCATCCCTTGAAGATCTCGCCCATCCAACCTAATGATGAGGAGATCTCAGCCATAGATGAAGATCCAGAGGTTTTGATCCAGATCTGAGTTCATATAGCCATTGATCCAGCCCAAATTAATCTGGACCGTTCATCGAAGATTGGGAAGATCTGAACCATCCAGTGAAGATCTGGTTGATCCGACCTAAGGGAGAGTAGATCCAGCCCCTAGATGAAGATCAGTACCTCCGGATCAGATTTTGGATGACTTTTCACCGTTGATCAAGAGTCAAATCAATCACAGCCGTTCGTTCAAATCTGGAACATATTCAAAACAGAAGCTACAGTAGCTTCCAGGCTTTGTCGATCCTCCACAGCGCTGTTCTTCATCCCGGTGCGTGTCTTCTTCCGGATTTCTGCCCCGATTCCTTCTCTAATCAACCTCTCGAGTTTCAACTTCATTGTAGAGCTTCACGGCAGCACATCCCGATCATCTAGAGCCATCAGCGGGTGTTCTCTCCGCCAGAATTCTCATCTCGGCATCTCTCTGTTCACCTCAGATTTGGAGGTGTTCCTCCAAATCTGAGCTCGGATTCCCATCTGAAACATTCGGCGGTGGTCCTCCGGCATTGCTGAGCTTCATTCGACCACAATCCGCAATCCATAGCCTCTATTCCAGATCCAGAGGTCAAGGTTTGAAGATTTCCAGATTTTCGGCATTTATGGGTTCCAGGATGTTCTTAGCTCGCCGGGGGTGCTCCGTCGGTGTAGCTGAGCATACTTGAACTGAGACGCAGCTGAAATTCTCCACTGAGGTCCAGAGTTGGGTGGTCTCGACTTTGGCACTCTTGTGTGATGGAAAGAGTGTGTAGCTTGGTAGATTGGTTATGAGTTGAATCGGTTAGGATTTATTTCATTTTGTTATTATTTTTACAGCTTAGAACATATTCCTTTATGTTTGTTATGGTTTAGCAAGTAATCTAGCATTTCATTTCATAGTTGAAGCTTAATTTGTGTTTATTTGATATTTGGTTAATTGTTTAGTGTTTAAGTTTTAAGCTAGGGTTTAATTTCTGTTTAGATCAGATTTAATTACTTCTTGTTATTTCATACTTGATTTAATTAAATGCTTTAGATTATGTTCCTTTTGTGTCTTGTTATTTTATTCTTAGTTTAAGAGTGTGTTAATGATTTAATCACAATGTAGGGTGACAATACGTTATGGTTGGATTATTGGCACCTAGTTAGGTTTTCTTTATGGATTAGATAATTTCATATTCGCTATGCTTTTTATTTATCCAATTTAGATTCAAAGCATCAACCCCCTATTTATATGAAAAACCCCAAAAATAGGAATAAAATATAATCCTAGATTACATCCTACCGTTTGTTCCTCGAGATCGATCCTGGGCTCGTTACTACAATATTATTGCAAAATTAAGGGGTTCAGTGGAATATACATTTGTACAATTTGATTAGCGGGTGTGACAGATTTGCTTATCAAATTTTGGCGCCGTTGCCGGGGAATTACATTGTAGAACGGTGTTTGATAATTTTAGGATTGTTCTTTATTTTGGAAAACTTTAAAAATATTGTTGTTTGATTGCTTTCATGCTTATATATCCATGTGTTTGATTTTGTTTGTTCCTGAGTCTTCTAATTTCATTTGCTAGTTTTCAGTGTAAGAACAGGAAATTCTTTTTACCATGGATCCATATTATCAGCATTTTGGAGATTGGAGTCAGAGTCATTATTATCAGCCTCAGACTGGGATTTATGCGCCTGAATATCAGTATGAGGATGCACAAGAACAAATTGAAGAATCAATGTGGAAATTTAATGAAGTTATGCAACAAATGAGAGAGCATCAAGAGCAACAATTTGCAAGGTTACAGAATATTCAGAGTCAATTGGATCAGATTGCATCGTCCATCAATCAGTTACAAATGCAAAACTCTAGTGAGGAGATGGATTGTGGAGCGCTTGTCAGGCCTGACCCTACTCCCATTTATTCACAAGATTTTTCTAGAATTATTTGTGATGATGATGTAGTTGTTCAAATTTTTTATTCTACTAACGATGTTGCTCTAGATGTTGTGAATGATGCAGGTATTGTTTTTGAAGATGATTTAAGTGTAGGGAATGCTTACTGGAAGCATTACCTCAAGAATCACCAAGGATAGAGGATGTAAGTGTAGGGACTTGTGCTATGGAGCCAAGCACCCAAGAACCACTACATGAAGTTGTACACTTTATAGAACCAGAACTTGAGGCATTAGTTGATGATGAGGAGGTAATAAACACCATTCTAGAACCTCTAGGTACTTTTCAACACGATAAGGTGAGAATTTCTTGTGAATTAGCCGAAAATTTCATGGAGGTACCATTAATTGAATTTGTAGAATGTGATACCCATTTATCTTTTCATGATAGTGTTCGAAATATGTTGCTTATCTTTGTTTTTGCAGGACACAATAGATGTTTGAAATGAGTATTAAATCTGAACCATCTACGACCTCCGGAAAAAGTTTTCAAGGGAAAAAGGATGAATAAAAAGAATTTAAGTGGAACCATGATTACTCCATTTTTGGGGTGGCTACTACTTCTAAACCTTCTTCAACCATCGGGAATGAAAGGGGAGTTGGTTCTAATTTAGCTTTCTTTTGCATTTTAATTCATGTTTTGTTAATAAATTCTTTTTGAGAGACTTTCTTTAGTTTCATACTTTGCATTTTACATTTTACTTTCATACTTTTCATTTTGTTAGTATACATAGCATTTCATTTGAATAAAAGTCTCCATGGAATTTGCTAAGTAATATTTTTAGGATGGTAAAAGTTTTTTTTAAATTTGACCATCAATTTTAGGTCATTTGACATGATTGGATACTCTACTTACATGATTTTGGTTAAAATGGTAGTGGACTCCAATTTGATTAATTGAGCTTGATTGCATAAATATTACCTAAAGAGGATCACTTCAAGCTTATATTTCATTAATTTCTTTTGTGTGACTTGCACTCATAGCAATTGAAACTCTAGAACTTGCTTAGTTTCTTTTCAAAGTCACAATAGCATTGGTGTGCATGGAAATTGAGGATTTTGTCAATTTTGTTCCCCGTCATACTTTCTAATTCCTTTCCTCACAATTTTCTTTATACATTCTCATCTAGCATTTTAATTCTTGATAATCTTTGCTTGTCATTCTTTAATTGAGTGTTTTTGTTGAATACTTGATGAGTTAGATTTTGCAAGATGACAAAGGATTAAGTGTGGGGGAGGTGTGTAGTATTTTTGAATTTTTGGATGCACTTGTTAATGGCCGGGAAAATTCAAGCCAATGATGGAGTTTTGGAAGAATGCTGTTATGAATTAAGTATTCTTAAGATTGTATGCTAAATGTATCCTTTTCTTGAGTTTTATCATGTTAAGAGCAAGCTACAATTGCCTAAAGTTTTGAGACTTGATACTATGTTGACACGTTCAAACTCTAGGAAACACATGTTGGAAGAAGAGTTCCTTTTATTTGCTTAATTCTGCATAAATGTGAATGAAGTTGAAATTCATTTCTGGATTTTGTAAAAAGCAAATCTATACAACAGATTTATTCTTGTTTTGGTCTTGTTTTGAAATCTGTTATTATGGAAGCATGGCTGGATATGAAGTTGTTGTTGTGCAGTTGTTTTGAAATTCTACTGATGGAGAATTGAATCTATGGAACATCACTGAATTTGAAGTGGCAGAAATATACAGGAATTGTTTGGAAATGCAGAATTTTGTGCCAAGGAAATCAAGAATCAGGTACAACATTTAAACAAATGAGAAGTTTAAGGAAGCTTTGGGATTTGTGGTAACAAATGGTTTCGTGTTCTTTATTGGCTTCTATAAGTTGTATAGTCAGTTTACAAAGGAGTTGAATGGCTGTAAAAAAAAAAAAAGACAAGTGCAGAAAAATTCAACACTTCAGATTGTTGAAAGTATGAACTTTTAATAGTGAGTTGCAATTGTTTGTAATTTGATCAAGGGAATTAGTATTGTAGTGTAAATTGGTGAGTCCCATTTCATTCAAGAAGCATTCTAGCTTGGAATTAAAATTTCGGAAAGGGAAGATAAATTGGGCAGATTCTGAATTCTGAATGTGAAATAGCTGGAAGAAGTTTGTGTCAAATGAGAACCTGTGGAAGTCATCAGTAAACTATTGTGGAGGCAAAGAAGACTCACCAAATGACAAGAATATATATAGAGATCTCTTAATGGATAATGATAGCACTACTGGAATTCTGAAGCAACAGCACAGTGATAAGAAGACTATGTATCAAGACAAAGCTGAGTTTCTGAAATCCATTTCTGACCCTTGCTATTACTGAAGAAGTTTATTTGTGAGAGTGAGAAAGGTTATACATTTGTGATAAGGGCAGGAACTATTATTATAAATGTTAATGAAGTTGTACTAGTGAACATTGGAATCATTTATCAAGTGGAATGGAAGACAATCTGCTGGAAATTGCAGAGCAGAATCAATTTCTTAAGGGTCTGTTTTGTGCCAATCTGGTGAGCTTATTTTGAAGAGCAGGGACTGGAATTCAACTTTGTATTGATTCTGTACGACATGTAATTCTTTGTAAAGCTGAAGTCTCCACGTAAAAATTGAAATTACCTTAAATTTCAATTTTTGAAACTTTATCCAGAAAGGGCTTGAAGAATAGGTTAAGACCATGAATTCCTGCAATTCTAGAATTCTGAAGTTGCATTAAACTTTTTAATGGATGTTACAAAGCTAAACAAGATGAAAATCAAGCTAATATTTGATGAAATGAAAATGGAGTTGCAAATGCTGAATTTGTATTATGGAATCTGAAATGGTAAAAGGGTTGAGTTGAAGGGTTATGCTAATATAAAAATTGATTTGTTGAGCTGGAATGAATTTGAGATGTTGTTTGTTGGATGCTTAATAAGTTGTTGTAGGGAGATTGAAACTTCAAGGATTGGACAGCAATTCAAAGAATCGGATTTGGAACTTTGGCAGGAAGTGCAAAAAAGGAAATCAGAAATGTAATGCTGATTTGTGCCAAAACTTTGTGTTGTTTTCGAATTACAGAAATTTGGATTCAAGTTCAAAACAAAGAAGTTAAATTAAGTGGTGTTCTGAATTATAATGTAGGAGAGAAATTAGAAGTGATGAGTTCAATTGAATGTAAATGAAGGCTGAAATTGGCACAAAATAGAAACGCAAAGTAAAAGCTATACCGGCATCATGCTAAACTGTTATATTGATCTTTCTGAGATGAAACCAATTGAATTCAAGCTGCTGTTGATTAAGTGATAAATGAGATGTTGTTTGAGAACAAAATGTTACAGCTTGATGAAAAATCAGTAAATACACATATTTCAGAAACATAAATTTCAGATTCTGTCTGATTTTCAAATCTGAGATGGAATCTTAGTGATAAGTAATTCTCTAACTACAGACATTTTGCAATAAAGAGAAGCATATAAAGGCCTATTCTCTAAATTTTGGCAGAATACCAAGTGATTAGAATGAAGATTTAGAATCTGCAGAAATCAGCAAGCTGAATTTTGGAATCCGGCCAAGATTACCTTGAATTCTAGATTCTGAATTTGGTCTATGAATTCATGAGTTGTAGAGATTGAATTTATGCTAGAGGAAAGGAATGGTCAAGGTGTAGATGTCACTGCCGGTTTCAGATGTTGCTGTTGGAAAAGATTTCAAAGGAACAGAATTGAATCCTTGATTTTGGAATGGTGAGGCTGCTGTGATTTTAATGAAGCTAAATTTTTAAATGTGTAGCTTTACATTTGATTGATTGAAGCTTTGGTAGATTATGAGAATTCCAGACTTGAGCACCATATTCTGATACTGAATCATGGAAATCAGAATTATAGAAATCAACTTCATTTCTGTTTTTGATTATGATTTTGGCAAGCAATGGACAGATGATGAAAACTATCAAAGAAAAAAAATGTAATTGCATGTATTTGACATGATTGGAGTTGTTAGAGCTATGCTTATTTTTTATTTTGTAGCTGAATTCTAAGAATTTCTAGAATGTAGAATCTTAGCTGAAAATTATGCAACATCTGAATTGCAGAGATGAACTAATGTATCAGCAATATCAAAATCTATGGAAGACCTTCAAAATAGTTATGAACTCAATTGAAAGCTTCAAATCTGTGATAGGCTGAAAGGTTGAAAACTGCATAATGGACACAATAATTTAGAACAGAATTCAGATTAAAAAAAATAGTTCAAGTTGTACCAAACTTTTATTAGGAATTGCATTAGAGAGGAATTATGTGAATTCTGTAATTGGTTGGAATAGCAAGCCTTCAAGGTCCCGTTCAGTGCCAATTTTATTTGCTGATTCTGGCCAATATGAAAATTCAAAATTTTGTGCATTTCTGAAAACGGCTGAGAGCTTTCAAGTGCACTTAAAATGCAATTCTTTGACAATGAAAATCAAGTGATGAAGAATGAAATGGATAAGTGAGATTAGATTAGAAAGGAAAGATATTGAATTTAGTCTCGTTGAATCATGCTTACCCTGTTAGAGCAGCCTTATTTTGAACATATGCATTAAATAGTTCATCTCTTTCTACTGAAATTGTAAGAAATCTGTAACTGAAGAAATTCACGGGAAAATAATAGAAACAGAGGAAGAGAAGTGAACAATGGTGTTTGTAAACTGTTTAAGTCTATTCAGTAATTTGATAGCAGGAGGAAATGAAGAAAAAAAAATAGAGAAGAAGTAGATTCTGAAACTTGTTGAATTGGAGAGCAGAAATAAGGAAATTACAGAACATGAGAAGTACTGTAATTTGGTATCAAGTGTATCAAAAATCAGAAGTGGCATTTAAACAATTGAGGAGCTTAAGTGAAGCCTTACAAGATGCAGTAACAAATGATATTTTAGCTTCTTACGACCATTTAAAAATCTAGAAACTGAAATGCAGAACTCCAAAAGAGAAGGTGGTTATTGCTGTAAGTGAATTCTGCTTGAAATGGATTGACTGATACGAAAATTATTGGAAATGAAGCTCATGCCAATTCATGGCTTATTGGCATCCTCATCTTTGAATTTCTGATTCTGACTGAGTCACATATTTTAGAATTCAGCAATGCATGCTGAAATCGATTCTGAAAATAAATCAGAGCAATGTTAGTACTCTTTTGAAGTTTTCTAGAGCTTGAAGCATATGATTACGTTGAATCTGATTCCTCAAACAAGAATTACTTAACTCTGAATTCTTACTTTAGTGACAATTGCAACTTCTTTTCAAGCTGAGTCCTAATAAATTGAAAGCTGAAATCTCATTGAATTTGATTACTGAAACTGCTGGAACATTATCAAAAGCTGTAATGGATGAGTTAAAAATTTCAGACCAAGATGGAGTTTGTTCTTGTAGAAATTGAAGCTTGCAGATGTGCTGATTTTAAAGAAATAGGAACTTAAATACCAAGATGGAGTTTGTATCAGATTTAAATCGGAATGAGGAGCTAGTGACAAGTAATTAAAAAGGGAATAAGTTGTGACAGTGTCTCTTACAAGTAATTGTCTGAAATCAGGTTTGAGAAAATTTTGGAGGTTGCTGGATGGTGCAGTAGTGAAGAAATTTTGAGGTAGCTACTTATTAACTGTGGATGTTGATTTGAAGGGAGTTCTGATTTTCCAGCAATGGAAATAATTAGAATCTGATAGAGCTCTGTATAGAAGACCAATGAAGCTGTAAAGTGAGGTATCAGCAACTGAAATTTAATCAGCAATGAAGCTGTTTAGTGCTAATTTGGTTTGTAGAATTTGATCAGCAGTAACTGAAATTTAATTCCTTATTCATGTTATGCTAAACGGAAATCTTTGTTAAGCTGAATTCTCCATTACACAAGTTGGAATTCTTCTCTTAGCTGCTACTGCTGAGAGCAGTTCTGTTTCCGAGTTGCTGAATTTTAAGCAGAGTAGAACCTGTAGCCCTGTTAGCAGCAGAATTTCAGCATAATTTCAGAAGCTAAAGTCAATTTATGCTATTTAGTTTTTGTGAATTCATTGGTTGTGAATTTGAGAGAAGACATCTGAAACTAAACATCTATACTTATACTACACATCCCTCTAGATTCAAACTCTAAATTTAAGTCTGAAAACCCAGGATTTCTGATTCATATTAAAAATTCAGATTCTTCTTGTTGATCTTGATCAGTAGTCAAGATATTTTCATCTAGAGCTCTTCAAGGTTAGAAGTTGTAACATCTGGGAATCAGAGCTCAGGAATTGATCAAATGTTAGTCATTGCTGGAATTGGTGTGGCTGCTGGGATGTTGAATGAATGATAACTCTTGACAATATGACAAATTTCCATTGAAGCTCGATTTATGCATAATTCAAAGTCTACAACCTCCTAGCTATGATTCTGAAATATGTTGTATTCTGGATTTATGGTAATTTGATGTTGGAACCCTGTTTATTACTGCATCTTAGTGCTGCTTAGTTCACCTAAGGTTTTCTTCAATGCTACTAACAAAATAGCAGATTTTACTCTGCTTGTTGCAAGTGCATGGAGTTTGAATTGATACTTCATGGAGCTGAAATTTTGTGATGCAGGAATCTGTAGAGGCAGATTACAGAAATCAGAATCCATTTGCAGATTACAACAACACCTTAAAAAAGTTGATTGTTTTGCTTGATTCTATGATGTGTTTCATTGTCCGAGATGGACAATGTTTTAAGTGTGGGGGAGGGATTCCTTATCCATTAGTTGATTTGAGATGATTTGAGTTTCAAAATGATTAGATTGAAGTGCAAAAACAGTGAAAAGAAAGGAAAAATAGTGGCAAAACAAAAGAGTATCAAGGGTGGAGATAGAGTATCAAAATTTTTGGATAGCCATCAAATTGAAGGGGAGTTTAACTTGATCTTTTTTATTGATAATGACAAATGGTATTCATCTTTTACACATTAAAATTGGTCAACTCATCAAGTATATTCCTCCAATTCTCTCATCTCCTCAATTTTTCAGTGAATTCTTTTCTTTTGCTACTTCATTCACTTAATTTGCTCTTTTTGATTCCATATTAATTCTTGTTGATAAATCCTTTTTATTCATGTATGCTATGTTCTATGGTGGTGGAGAATTAGAAAATAAGAAAGCTTATGGAAGTGAAATGTTGTGAGTGACATTGAGTGAGCTCCACTAATACATGTTTTGAGTGTGAGAGCTAGAATAGGTAAATCCTTTGTGAGATTGCATCTTGCTTAATTTTTCAATAGGATTAAAACTACCATACCTACTGATTATTGTTTGGATTGTATACATGATTGTTGGTGATCTTTAGACGGTCTTAGTTAAATTCTTTTTACTATCTTCTAGGTATTGCTAGGGAATTTTTGTGAAGATGATTTTTAGTTTTCTTTACTTTCACGGGACGTTCAAGACTAAGTGTAGGGGATTTGATAACCATGATTTTACTGTACTATTTTAATTCATATATGCATGGTTTGATGTTGATTTCACAGGTTTAAATCATGGTTACATCACATTTTGTGCATTGTATAGATTTTGGACTTAATTACAAATTATTTTATTTTTATGTTATTTGATACTAATATTTGATTCTTATTTTGTAGGCATCAAAGGATCGTGGATGTGGATCTATTTGAACCGAAATTGGGCACGAATTAGAGT